>NW_028122831.1:0-149000 GCF_965194805.1 Balaenoptera borealis | reverse complement strand
AATGAGTTGATTAGCTCAAATAATTTCTTTGCTGATTATAGGTAGTCTTATATATAAGATGATGTGACCTATGTTCTGTGAAGAGACACGGTTTTAATTTTTCCATTCACCCATGGATGCCTTTTCTTTCTTTCCTCAAGATTCTGGGTAGAACTTCCAGTACACTATTGAGTAACGGTGATGAAGGCCAGCTTCCTGGCCCTGTTCCTGATTTCAGGAGTAAATCTTTCAGTCTTTAACGTTGAGCATGATGTTTGCTGTGGCTTTTTGTACTACCCTTTTCCATATTGAGCAAGTTTCCTTTTATTCCTGCTTTCTTGAGTGTTTTTCATGAAATAACACTGGATTTTCATTGTAGATGTTTTGCATTAATTGATATGATTATGTGTTTTTACTTCACACCATTATTGTGGTTGAATACATTGCTTACTTTTCATATGTTGAGCAACCTGAAATTTCTGGTGTAGAGATACTTGCTTATGGCATTATCCATTTAAAGTTCTGTTGGTTTCATGTTGCTATTATTGTGTGATAGATTTTTACGTTCATATTTGTAAGTTGTACTGGGGTAGTTTTCTTGTTTTTTTCCTTTATTTTTAAAATCTTTTTTAAAATAGTGGTTTTATTTCATTTTAATTATTTATTTATTTTGGCCACGTCCCATGGCTTGTGGGATCTTAGTTCCCCAGTCAGGGATCGAACCCGAGCCCTTGGCAGTGAAAGCACAGAGTCCTAACCACTGGGCCACCAGAGTATTCCCCAGTTTTCTTTTTCAAGATGTATTTGTATAATCTGATTAGACTTGGCTTGGTGTAAGTGGTTTGGAGGGTTAGCATTAGGGCTGGGGCTGGTGTGAGGGTTGGGGCTGTGTATGGTTTATGGTTGCTGTTATGGTTTAAGTTTTATGGTTAATGAGTTATTTATGGGTATGGTTAATGACTATATTTTATGGTTTGGTTATGGTTATGGTTTTGCTTATTGGTTAAGGTTTATGGTTTTGGTCTCAGGGTGTTAGGGTTCTGTGTTAGAGTGGGTGTTAGGGTATGGGTGAGAATTGGGGTACAGGTAGGATGCGGGTAGAGCATGGGTTAGGGTAAGGTACAGGTTTAGGGTACGGGTTAGGCTAAGGTTAGGTCAGGGCTTAGGGTCAGGATCAGAGTTTAGGGTTAGGGTCCATGTCAGGATTAGCGTCAAGGTTGAGCGAGGCCATTGTTTGCTGCTCCTCCAGTGCTGGATTCTCATTGATAGACGAATGAAATGTCTGCTCTGGTCACCCACTGTTTCAAATTGAGCTCAGCCTTAGTCAAGGGTTCTTAGGGCCTCAGAGGTCATGCAGGGTTTCCCTCCACCCTCCCTCCTGGGAAGGGTGATGCAGGCCCCACTCTGTCTGGGCAGCCCCAGGTCCAGCATGGCCCTGACATGCAGGATACTAAGTAGACGTGATGTAAGACTTGGTGCCTCAGTCTGCCAGTCCCCAGGTGCTGCCTTTTTTTTTCCCTTAATTAATTAATTAATTAATTTTGGGCTGTGTTGGGTCTGCATTGCTGCACGGAGGCTTTCTCTAGTTGCGGCGAGCGGGGGCTTCTCATTGCGGTGGCTTCTCTTGTTGCGGAGCACAGGCTCTAAGCGCGTGGGCTTCAGCAGTTGGGGCTCGCGGGTTCTAGAGCGCAGGCTCAGTAGTTGTGGTGCACGGGCTTAGTGGCTCCACAGCATGTGGGATCTTCCCGGACCAGGGCTCAAACCCGTGTCCCCTGCATTGGCAGGTGGATTCTTAACCACTGCGCCACCAGGGAAGTCTGGTGTTGCGTTCGTGAGGGCTGGTGGGGCCCTCCTGGGACTGGACGGATCCTATGTTCCATCTGCACGGGTGTCCAAGCAGGTCTCAGGACAGCCCTTGGCCTCTGAGCATCCAGGCAGGCACCCACGTTCCTCCAGCTCAGGTTAGCCTTGGCCCCTGCAGCCCCCGTGGCCAATTACTGAGCTGATTGTGTCTTTACTCTTTCAAATTAAATCGCTCTCTCCAGGTGGGCGAGAAGTTTACTTGTGAACTTGGGTAGGGTTAGGGGTTAGGGGTTAGGGGTTAAGGGCTAGGGGTTAGGGTCAGGGTTAGGGCTAGGGCTAGGGCTAGGGGTTAGGGTTAGGCGTGGGGTTGGGTTAGGGTTAGGGTTTAGGTTTAGGGTTAGGGTTAGTGTTGGGTTAGGGTTACGGTTAAGGTAGGGTTAGGGTTGGGTTAGGGTTCGGGTTAGGGTTTAGGGTTAGGGTGTCCAGCCTTACGTCCCATTGAGCTGTGAGTGTAGATGTGGTCAGTCCAGTTGCATCACAGCCCCTGATTGAATTTTGTGAGAATTCCTCTCTCTCTCACTGTCTTTCTTTTTTTATAATTAATTTTCATAATGGGGTGTAGCTGATTTGCAATGTTGTGTTTCTTGGTGCTGTACATCCACCTGAGTCACTTACAGAGAGACATCAATAAATTCTTTTCTAGTTTCTAGTAGTCAGATATATGTTTTTTCTGTGAATAGAGTGTGCTGAGTCCAGTTCCTTGAACCATGAGTATGTCTTGGCGATTACATTATTGGCGTATGGAACGGTATCTGTGCCAATTTCAACCTCCTGGTTTATGCATCACCGCACCACACTTTTCCCCTTAAGCAGCCGTAAGTGTGTTTTGTAAATGTGTGATGGTGTTCTGTTTGTAATTCAGTTCATGGTTGGCGATTTTTAGATTCCCTTTATAAGTGATATCTTATGATAAGTTTCTCTTGCTGTCTAACTTATTTCACTCTCAATGACCATACATAAGTCCCCCTGAGTTGCTGCAACTGGCCTCATTTCATTGATTTCAGGGCTGAGTAATATTCCGTTGTGCTTAAGTACCAAATTTTCTTTCACCGTTTTTTCCTTCCAAGGACTATTAAGTTGCACCCAAGTCGAGGCTGTTGTAAACATAGCAGCAGTAAACGGGGTACCTGCATCCTGTGGATTTTTGGTTTTGCCGACATATAGGCCCATGAGTGGAAGCGCCCTATGCTTTGTAGCTCTGTTTTTTAGATGCTTCAGGAAACACAGCACACTTCTCCAGAGTGGCCGTTGGCAATTTACATTCCCCCCTTCAGCGTAACAAGGCTCCCTTTTCTCCTCTCCTTGTCCTGCATATCTGGTTTTTACCCTTTGTGAGGATGGTCCTTTTTTCTGATTCGAAGTGATACCTCTCTGTAGTGTTGATTTGCATTGCCCGCTTCTTTGGTTGGGCAAAAAGGGCGTATGCGTTTTTCCTGAATATATTCTGGAAGTTAAATTTGAGAGACAGCTTTCTTTTTTAATTGATGAATTAATTAATTTATTTTTGGCTGTGTTGGGTCTTCGTTTCTGTGCGAAGGCTTTCTCTAGTTGTGGCAAGCGGGGGCCACTCTTCATCGCGGTGCGCGGGCCTCTCACTATCGCGGCCTCTCTTGTTGCGGAGCACAGGCTCCAGACGCGCAGGCTCAGGAGTTGTGGCTCACGGGGCTAGTTGCTCCGCGGCATGTGGGAGCTTCCCAGACCAGGGCTCGAACCCGTGTCCCCTGCATTAGCAGGCAGATTCTCAACCACTGCGCCACCAGGGAAGCCCCTTGAATAGTTTTGTATTTAAAGTTTGTCTGTGGGGACTTCCCTGGTGACGCAGTGGTTAAGAGTCCGCCTGCCAATGCAGGGGACACGGGCTCGAGCCCTGGTCCGGGAAGCTCCCACATGCCGCAGAGCAACCAAGCCTGCGCGGCACAACTACTGAAGCCTGCGCGCCTAGAGCCCGTGCTCGCCCACAAGAGAAGCCACCGCAATGAGAAGCCCGTGCACCACAACGAAGAGTAGCCCCGCTCGACGCAACTAGAGCAAGCCCACATGCAGCAACGAAGACCCAATGCAGCCAAACATAAATTATAAACTAAAATAAAATTTGCCTCTGAATAACTTTGAGTGAATTTGGTATAAGTTGTAAAGTTTGCATCTACATTCACTTCATTCCAAATGGTTTCCAATTAATTGTTCCTTAACTACTTTTAGAAAACTTTTGGGATAGAGACTCCATTTTCGTTTGAATTTCCAGTTTAATGGATTCAGCAGTCCTGTCAGTAGGGCACGCTGCCTCCAGTGACCTGTGAGGGAGGCGCGGCCTGCACTTCCTGCACTGACCACAGGGTGGCGCCGAGTTCGCCTCTCTGACCCACAGCGCATGCTCCTTCCATGGAACTCGATTGTGAGGGCAGCTGAGAGGAGTTGAGCCGCCTCAGGCGCGGGGGCGGGGGCGGGGGCCTTCGGGTAGGACGCCCGGCTCAGCGTCTCTGCTGAGAGGAGCTCAGTCTCCGTCTCCTCAGGACTCGCTGCGGTTTCGGCTTCAGGACAAAGTGGGGCTGCCTCCACGCTGACTAGGGAACTAGGTTTCCTGAGGACCCAGGTGATGCCTGAGGAAAAGGTGAAGAGACGGTGAGGAAAAGTGGGGAGAAGCTTCCTGTGGGCGACTGACCGTTGAGGGGGTCCGTCTTCGTGTGAGCGAGGGAGGGCTTGGCGTGGAAAGCTGGGTGTTTGGTCAGGTTTGTGTGCAGGGTAGCCAGCGTGAGTTATGGGGCGTCCAGTTTTCCCAGCACCATTTATCGTGGGGCGTGTCGTGCTCCTTGGTGTGTCCTTGGTCCCTGTGTCATAAATTCACCGACCCCGTCCGTGTGGGTTGAATTCTGGTCTCTCTGGCCTGTTCCTCTGGTCCCTGTGCCCGTTTAGAGCCAGTTCCACACTGTTTTGGTGACTGTAGCTTCTCAGCAGAGTGTGACGTCAGGGAGGGAGATGCCTCCAGCCCGTTCTCTTTTTTCAGGGTTTCTTTGGCTATTTGGGGTCCTTTGTGGTTCCCCACAGATATTAGGAGGATTTGCTCTATTTTGGGGGTAAATACCATGGAATTTTGGGAGGGATTGCATTCACTGTGTCCACTGCTTTGGGTAGCATGGATATTTTAACAATATTAATTGTTCCATTCCATGAGAACAGGATATCTTTCCATTTCTTGGTGTGTTTTGCAATGTCTTCCTCAATGTCTTCAAGTTTTCAGTGTGCAGGTCTTTCACCTCCTTGGTTGACTTTATTCCCAGGTATTTTGTTCTTTTTGAATGCAGTTGTAAATAGGGTTGCTTTGTTTCTCTTTCTGATGGTTCATTATTAGTGTTTAGAAAGGCAACTGATCTCTGTGTATTGATTTTGCAACTTTACTGAATTGATTTATTAGTTCTAATAGTTTTTTTGTGGAATGAAGTGGAAAATTGGAATTCAAAAATCCCACTGTTTCTACCATATCCAGGTCATCCACAACACGGAGGACAGCGGCTCCTAATATAACCTTCCCACAGTGCCTCTAAATGACATGTGGACTTTGGGTGAACTGGATCTGGGTAAGGCTTGGCTTCTATATGGAAGTTTGATGTTTTCTCTGCTTTTCTGGCATGCTGTTGACATACATGATGTTTTGAAAAGTAATTGACTTTCCAGTAATTTCAAACATACAACTTTACATACATAAAAACAAGTCTCGTCCCTTGATTAAATATACTCCTAAATATTGATGTTGACATTCTTAAAAATGGAATTGTTCTCATAAATTCTTTTTCAGATTATTTTTTGCCAGCGTATGCATATAAGATAGATGTTCATGAATTGATATTTTGTTCTATAACTTTGCTTATTAATGAGTTGATTAGCTCAAATAATTTCTTTGCTGATTATAGGTAGTCTTATATATAAGATGATGTGACCTATGTTCTGTGAAGAGACACGGTTTTAATTTTTCCATTCACCCATGGATGCCTTTTCTTTCTTTCCTCAAGATTCTGGGTAGAACTTCCAGTACACTATTGAGTAACGGTGATGAAGGCCAGCTTCCTGGCCCTGTTCCTGATTTCAGGAGTAAATCTTTCAGTCTTTAACGTTGAGCATGATGTTTGCTGTGGCTTTTTGTACTACCCTTTTCCATATTGAGCAAGTTTCCTTTTATTCCTGCTTTCTTGAGTGTTTTTCATGAAATAACACTGGATTTTCATTGTAGATGTTTTGCATTAATTGATATGATTATGTGTTTTTACTTCACACCATTATTGTGGTTGAATACATTGCTTACTTTTCATATGTTGAGCAACCTGAAATTTCTGGTGTAGAGATACTTGCTTATGGCATTATCCATTTAAAGTTCTGTTGGTTTCATGTTGCTATTATTGTGTGATAGATTTTTACGTTCATATTTGTAAGTTGTACTGGGGTAGTTTTCTTGTTTTTTTCCTTTATTTTTAAAATCTTTTTTAAAATAGTGGTTTTATTTCATTTTAATTATTTATTTATTTTGGCCACGTCCCATGGCTTGTGGGATCTTAGTTCCCCAGTCAGGGATCGAACCCGAGCCCTTGGCAGTGAAAGCACAGAGTCCTAACCACTGGGCCACCAGAGTATTCCCCAGTTTTCTTTTTCAAGATGTATTTGTATAATCTGATTAGACTTGGCTTGGTGTAAGTGGTTTGGAGGGTTAGCATTAGGGCTGGGGCTGGTGTGAGGGTTGGGGCTGTGTATGGTTTATGGTTGCTGTTATGGTTTAAGTTTTATGGTTAATGAGTTATTTATGGGTATGGTTAATGACTATATTTTATGGTTTGGTTATGGTTATGGTTTTGCTTATTGGTTAAGGTTTATGGTTTTGGTCTCAGGGTGTTAGGGTTCTGTGTTAGAGTGGGTGTTAGGGTATGGGTGAGAATTGGGGTACAGGTAGGATGCGGGTAGAGCATGGGTTAGGGTAAGGTACAGGTTTAGGGTACGGGTTAGGCTAAGGTTAGGTCAGGGCTTAGGGTCAGGATCAGAGTTTAGGGTTAGGGTCCATGTCAGGATTAGCGTCAAGGTTGAGCGAGGCCATTGTTTGCTGCTCCTCCAGTGCTGGATTCTCATTGATAGACGAATGAAATGTCTGCTCTGGTCACCCACTGTTTCAAATTGAGCTCAGCCTTAGTCAAGGGTTCTTAGGGCCTCAGAGGTCATGCAGGGTTTCCCTCCACCCTCCCTCCTGGGAAGGGTGATGCAGGCCCCACTCTGTCTGGGCAGCCCCAGGTCCAGCATGGCCCTGACATGCAGGATACTAAGTAGACGTGATGTAAGACTTGGTGCCTCAGTCTGCCAGTCCCCAGGTGCTGCCTTTTTTTTTCCCTTAATTAATTAATTAATTAATTTTGGGCTGTGTTGGGTCTGCATTGCTGCACGGAGGCTTTCTCTAGTTGCGGCGAGTGGGGGCTTCTCATTGCGGTGGCTTCTCTTGTTGCGGAGCACAGGCTCTAAGCGCGTGGGCTTCAGCAGTTGGGGCTCGCGGGTTCTAGAGCGCAGGCTCAGTAGTTGTGGTGCACGGGCTTAGTTGCTCCACAGCATGTGGGATCTTCCCGGACCAGGGCTCAAACCCGTGTCCCCTGCATTGGCAGGTGGATTCTTAACCACTGCGCCACCAGGGAAGTCTGGTGTTGCGTTCGTGAGGGCTGGTGGGGCCCTCCTGGGACTGGACGGATCCTATGTTCCATCTGCACGGGTGTCCAAGCAGGTCTCAGGACAGCCCTTGGCCTCTGAGCATCCAGGCAGGCACCCACGTTCCTCCAGCTCAGGTTAGCCTTGGCCCCTGCAGCCCCCGTGGCCAATTACTGAGCTGATTGTGTCTTTACTCTTTCAAATTAAATCGCTCTCTCCAGGTGGGCGAGAAGTTTACTTGTGAACTTGGGTAGGGTTAGGGGTTAGGGGTTAAGGGCTAGGGGTTAGGGTCAGGGTTAGGGCTAGGGCTAGGGCTAGGGGTTAGGGTTAGGCGTAGGGTTGGGTTAGGGTTAGGGTTTAGGTTTAGGGTTAGGGTTAGTGTTGGGTTAGGGTTACGGTTAAGGTAGGGTTAGGGTTGGGTTAGGGTTCGGGTTAGGGTTTAGGGTTAGGGTGTCCAGCCTTACGTCCCATTGAGCTGTGAGTGTAGATGTGGTCAGTCCAGTTGCATCACAGCCCCTGATTGAATTTTGTGAGAATTCCTCTCTCTCTCACTGTCTTTCTTTTTTTATAATTAATTTTCATAATGGGGTGTAGCTGATTTGCAATGTTGTGTTTCTTGGTGCTGTACATCCACCTGAGTCACTTACAGAGAGACATCAATAAATTCTTTTCTAGTTTCTAGTAGTCAGATATATGTTTTTTCTGTGAATAGAGTGTGCTGAGTCCAGTTCCTTGAACCATGAGTATGTCTTGGCGATTACATTATTGGCGTATGGAACGGTATCTGTGCCAATTTCAACCTCCTGGTTTATGCATCACCGCACCACACTTTTCCCCTTAAGCAGCCGTAAGTGTGTTTTGTAAATGTGTGATGGTGTTCTGTTTGTAATTCAGTTCATGGTTGGCGATTTTTAGATTCCCTTTATAAGTGATATCTTATGATAAGTTTCTCTTGCTGTCTAACTTATTTCACTCTCAATGACCATACATAAGTCCCCCTGAGTTGCTGCAACTGGCCTCATTTCATTGATTTCAGGGCTGAGTAATATTCCGTTGTGCTTAAGTACCAAATTTTCTTTCACCGTTTTTTCCTTCCAAGGACTATTAAGTTGCACCCAAGTCGAGGCTGTTGTAAACATAGCAGCAGTAAACGGGGTACCTGCATCCTGTGGATTTTTGGTTTTGCCGACATATAGGCCCATGAGTGGAAGCGCCCTATGCTTTGTAGCTCTGTTTTTTAGATGCTTCAGGAAACACAGCACACTTCTCCAGAGTGGCCGTTGGCAATTTACATTCCCCCCTTCAGCGTAACAAGGCTCCCTTTTCTCCTCTCCTTGTCCTGCATATCTGGTTTTTACCCTTTGTGAGGATGGTCCTTTTTTCTGATTCGAAGTGATACCTCTCTGTAGTGTTGATTTGCATTGCCCGCTTCTTTGGTTGGGCAAAAAGGGCGTATGCGTTTTTCCTGAATATATTCTGGAAGTTAAATTTGAGAGACAGCTTTCTTTTTTAATTGATGAATTAATTAATTTATTTTTGGCTGTGTTGGGTCTTCGTTTCTGTGCGAAGGCTTTCTCTAGTTGTGGCAAGCGGGGGCCACTCTTCATCGCGGTGCGCGGGCCTCTCACTATCGCGGCCTCTCTTGTTGCGGAGCACAGGCTCCAGACGCGCAGGCTCAGGAGTTGTGGCTCACGGGGCTAGTTGCTCCGCGGCATGTGGGAGCTTCCCAGACCAGGGCTCAAACCCGTGTCCCCTGCATTAGCAGGCAGATTCTCAACCACTGCGCCACCAGGGAAGCCCCTTGAATAGTTTTGTATTTAAAGTTTGTCTGTGGGGACTTCCCTGGTGACGCAGTGGTTAAGAGTCCGCCTGCCAATGCAGGGGACACGGGCTCGAGCCCTGGTCCGGGAAGCTCCCACATGCCGCAGAGCAACCAAGCCTGCGTGGCACAACTACTGAAGCCTGCGCGCCTAGAGCCCGTGCTCGCCCACAAGAGAAGCCACCGCAATGAGAAGCCCGTGCACCACAACGAAGAGTAGCCCCGCTCGACGCAACTAGAGCAAGCCCACATGCAGCAACGAAGACCCAATGCAGCCAAACATAAATTATAAACTAAAATAAAATTTGCCTCTGAATAACTTTGAGTGAATTTGGTATAAGTTGTAAAGTTTGCATCTACATTCACTTCATTCCAAATGGTTTCCAATTAATTGTTCCTTAACTACTTTTAGAAAACTTTTGGGATAGAGACTCCATTTTCGTTTGAATTTCCAGTTTAATGGATTCAGCAGTCCTGTCAGTAGGGCACGCTGCCTCCAGTGACCTGTGAGTGAGGCGCGGCCTGCACTTCCTGCACTGACCACAGGGTGGCGCCGAGTTCGCCTCTCTGACCCACAGCGCATGCTCCTTCCATGGAACTCGATTGTGAGGGCAGCTGAGAGGAGTTGAGCCGCCTCAGGCGCGGGGGCGGGGGCGGGGGCGGGGGCCTTCAGGTAGGACGCCCGGCTCTGCTTCTCTGCTGAGAGCTTGGTCTCCATCTCCTCAGGACTCGCTGGGGTTTCGGCTTCAGGACAAAGTGGGGCTGCCTCCACGCTGACTAGGGAACTAGGTTTCCTGAGGACCCAGGTGATGCCTGAGGAAAAGGTGAAGAGACGGTGAGGAAAGTGGGGAGAAGCTTCCTGTGGGCGACTGACCGTTGAGGGGGTCCGTCTTCGTGTGAGCGAGGGAGGGCTTGGCGTGGAAAGCTGGGTGTTTGGTCAGGTTTGTGTGCAGGGTAGCCAGCGTGAGTTATGGGGCGTCCAGTTTTCCCAGCACCATTTATCGTGGGGCGTGTCGTGCTCCTTGGTGTGTCCTTGGTCCCTGTGTCATAAATTCACCGACCCCGTCCGTGTGGGTTGAATTCTGGTCTCTCTGGCCTGTTCCTCTGGTCCCTGTGCCCGTTTAGAGCCAGTTCCACACTGTTTTGGTGACTGTAGCTTCTCAGGAGAGTGTGACGTCAGGGAGGGAGATGCCTCCAGCCCGTTCTCTTTTTTCAGGGTTTCTTTGGCTATTTGGGGTCCTTTGTGGTTCCCCACAGATATTAGGAGGATTTGCTCTATTTTGGGGGTAAATACCATGGAATTTTGGGAGGGATTTCATTCACTGTGTCCACTGCTTTGGGTAGCATGGATATTTTAACAATATTAATTGTTCCATTCCATGAGAACAGGATATCTTTCCATTTATTGGTGTGTTTTGCAATGTCTTCCTCAATGTCTTCAAGTTTTCAGTGTGCAGGTCTTTCACCTCCTTGGTTGACTTTATTCCCAGGTATTTTGTTCTTTTTGAATGCAGTTGTAAATAGGGTTGCTTTGTTTCTCTTTCTGATGGTTCATTATTAGTGTTTAGAAAGGCAACTGATCTCTGTGTATTGATTTTGCAACTTTACTGAATTGATTTATTAGTTCTAATAGTTTTTTTGTGGAATGAAGTGGAAAATTGGAATTCAAAAATCCCACTGTTTCTACCATATCCAGGTCATCCACAACACGGAGGACAGCGGCTCCTAATATAACCTTCCCACAGTGCCTCTAAATGACATGTGGACTTTGGGTGAACTGGATCTGGGTAAGGCTTGGCTTCTATATGGAAGTTTGATGTTTTCTCTGCTTTTCTGGCATGCTGTTGACATACATGATGTTTTGAAAAGTAATTGACTTTCCAGTAATTTCAAACATACAACTTTACATACATAAAAACAAGTCTCATCCCTTGATTAAATATACTCCTAAATATTGATGTTGACATTCTTAAAAATGGAATTGTTCTCATAAATTCTTTTTCAGATTATTTTTTGCCAGCGTATGCATATAAGATAGATTTTCATGAATTGATATTTTGTTCTATAACTTTGCTTATTAATGAGTTGATTAGCTCAAATAATTTCTTTGCTGATTATAGGTAGTCATATATAAGATGATGTGACCTATGTTCTGTGAAGAGACACGGTTTTAATTTTTCCATTCACCCATGGATGCCTTTTCTTTCTTTCCTCAAGATTCTGGGTAGAACTTCCAGTACACTATTGAGTAACGGTGATGAAGGCCAGCTTCCTGGCCCTGTTCCTGATTTCAGGAGTAAATCTTTCAGTCTTTAACGTTGAGCATGATGTTTGCTGTGGCTTTTTGTACTACCCTTTTCCATATTGAGCAAATTTCCTTTTATTCCTGCTTTCTTGAGTGTTTTTCATGAAATAACACTGGATTTTCATTGTAGATGTTTTGCATTAATTGATATGATTATGTGTTTTTACTTCACACCATTATTGTGGTTGAATACATTGCTTACTTTTCATATGTTGAGCAACCTGAAATTTCTGGTGTAGAGATACTTGCTTATGGCATTATCCATTTAAAGTTCTGTTGGTTTCATGTTGCTATTATTGTGTGATAGATTTTTACGTTCATATTTGTAAGTTGTACTGGGGTAGTTTTCTTGTTTTTTTCCTTTATTTTTAAAATCTTTTTTAAAATAGTGGTTTTATTTCATTTTAATTATTTATTTATTTTGGCCACGTCCCATGGCTTGTGGGATCTTAGTTCCCCAGTCAGGGATCGAACCCGAGCCCTTGGCAGTGAAAGCACAGAGTCCTAACCACTGGGCCACCAGAGTATTCCCCAGTTTTCTTTTTCGAGATGTATTTGTATAATCTGATTAGACTTGGCTTGGTGTAAGTGGTTTGGAGGGTTAGCATTAGGGCTGGGGCTGGTGTGAGGGTTGGGGCTGTGTATGGTTTATGGTTGCTGTTATGGTTTAAGTTTTATGGTTAATGAGTTATTTATGGGTATGGTTAATGACTATATTTTATGGTTTGGTTATGGTTATGGTTTTGCTTATTGGTTAAGGTTTATGGTTTTGGTCTCAGGGTGTTAGGGTTCTGTGTTAGAGTGGGTGTTAGGGTATGGGTGAGAATTGGGGTACAGGTAGGATGCGGGTAGAGCATGGGTTAGGGTAAGGTACAGGTTTAGGGTACGGGTTAGGCTAAGGTTAGGTCAGGGCTTAGGGTCAGGATCAGAGTTTAGGGTTAGGGTCCATGTCAGGATTAGCGTCAAGGTTGAGCGAGGCCATTGTTTGCTGCTCCTCCAGTGCTGGATTCTCATTGATAGACGAATGAAATGTCTGCTCTGGTCACCCACTGTTTCAAATTGAGCTCAGCCTTAGTCAAGGGTTCTTAGGGCCTCAGAGGTCATGCAGGGTTTCCCTCCACCCTCCCTCCTGGGAAGGGTGATGCAGGCCCCACTCTGTCTGGGCAGCCCCAGGTCCAGCATGGCCCTGACATGCAGGATACTAAGTAGACGTGATGTAAGACTTGGTGCCTCAGTCTGCCAGTCCCCAGGTGCTGCCTTTTTTTTTCCCTTAATTAATTAATTAATTAATTTTGGGCTGTGTTGGGTCTGCATTGCTGCACGGAGGCTTTCTCTAGTTGCGGCGAGTGGGGGCTTCTCATTGCGGTGGCTTCTCTTGTTGCGGAGCACAGGCTCTAAGCGCGTGGGCTTCAGCAGTTGGGGCTCGCGGGTTCTAGAGCGCAGGCTCAGTAGTTGTGGTGCACGGGCTTAGTTGCTCCACAGCATGTGGGATCTTCCCGGACCAGGGCTCAAACCCGTGTCCCCTGCATTGGCAGGTGGATTCTTAACCACTGCGCCACCAGGGAAGTCTGGTGTTGCGTTCGTGAGGGCTGGTGGGGCCCTCCTGGGACTGGACGGATCCTATGTTCCATCTGCACGGGTGTCCAAGCAGGTCTCAGGACAGCCCTTGGCCTCTGAGCATCCAGGCAGGCACCCACGTTCCTCCAGCTCAGGTTAGCCTTGGCCCCTGCAGCCCCCGTGGCCAATTACTGAGCTGATTGTGTCTTTACTCTTTCAAATTAAATCGCTCTCTCCAGGTGGGCGAGAAGTTTACTTGTGAACTTGGGTAGGGTTAGGGGTTAGGGGTTAAGGGTTAGGGGTTAGGGTCAGGGTTAGGGCTAGGGCTAGGGGTTAGGGTTAGGCGTAGGGTTGGGTTAGGGTTAGGGTTTAGGTTTAGGGTTAGGGTTAGTGTTGGGTTAGGGTTACGGTTAAGGTAGGGTTAGGGTTGGGTTAGGGTTCGGGTTAGGGTTTAGGGTTAGGGTGTCCAGCCTTACGTCCCATTGAGCTGTGAGTGTAGATGTGGTCAGTCCAGTTGCATCACAGCCCCTGATTGAATTTTGTGAGAATTCCTCTCTCTCTCACTGTCTTTCTTTTTTTATAATTAATTTTTATAATGGGGTGTAGCTGATTTGCAATGTTGTGTTTCTTGGTGCTGTACATCCACCTGAGTCACTTACAGAGAGACATCAATAAATTCTTTTCTAGTTTCTAGTAGTCAGATATATGTTTTTTCTGTGAATAGAGTGTGCTGAGTCCAGTTCCTTGAACCATGAGTATGTCTTGGCGATTACATTATTGGCGTATGGAACGGTATCTGTGCCAATTTCAACCTCCTGGTTTATGCATCACCGCACCACACTTTTCCCCTTAAGCAGCCGTAAGTGTGTTTTGTAAATGTGTGATGGTGTTCTGTTTGTAATTCAGTTCATGGTTGGCGATTTTTAGATTCCCTTTATAAGTGATATCTTATGATAAGTTTCTCTTGCTGTCTAACTTATTTCACTCTCAATGACCATACATAAGTCCCCCTGAGTTGCTGCAACTGGCCTCATTTCATTGATTTCAGGGCTGAGTAATATTCCGTTGTGCTTAAGTACCAAATTTTCTTTCACCGTTTTTTCCTTCCAAGGACTATTAAGTTGCACCCAAGTCGAGGCTGTTGTAAACATAGCAGCAGTAAACGGGGTACCTGCATCCTGTGGATTTTTGGTTTTGCCGACATATAGGCCCATGAGTGGAAGCGCCCTATGCTTTGTAGCTCTGTTTTTTAGATGCTTCAGGAAACACAGCACACTTCTCCAGAGTGGCCGTTGGCAATTTACATTCCCCCCTTCAGCGTAACAAGGCTCCCTTTTCTCCTCTCCTTGTCCTGCATATCTGGTTTTTACCCTTTGTGAGGATGGTCCTTTTTTCTGATTCGAAGTGATACCTCTCTGTAGTGTTGATTTGCATTGCCCACTTCTTTGGTTGGGCAAAAAGGGCGTATGCATTTTTCCTGAATATATTCTGGAAGTTAAATTTGAGAGACAGCTTTCTTTTTTAATTGATGAATTAATTAATTTATTTTTGGCTGTGTTGGGTCTTCGTTTCTGTGCGAAGGCTTTCTCTAGTTGTGGCAAGCGGGGGCCACTCTTCATCGCGGTGCGCGGGCCTCTCACTATCGCGGCCTCTCTTGTTGCGGAGCACAGGCTCCAGACGCGCAGGCTCAGGAGTTGTGGCTCACGGGGCTAGTTGCTCCGCGGCATGTGGGAGCTTCCCAGACCAGGGCTCAAACCCGTGTCCCCTGCATTAGCAGGCAGATTCTCAACCACTGCGCCACCAGGGAAGCCCCTTGAATAGTTTTGTATTTAAAGTTTGTCTGTGGGGACTTCCCTGGTGACGCAGTGGTTAAGAGTCCGCCTGCCAATGCAGGGGACACGGGCTCGAGCCCTGGTCCGGGAAGCTCCCACATGCCGCAGAGCAACCAAGCCTGCGCGGCACAACTACTGAAGCCTGCGCGCCTAGAGCCCGTGCTCGCCCACAAGAGAAGCCACCGCAATGAGAAGCCCGTGCACCACAACGAAGAGTAGCCCCGCTCGACGCAACTAGAGCAAGCCCACATGCAGCAACGAAGACCCAATGCAGCCAAACATAAATTATAAACTAAAATAAAATTTGCCTCTGAATAACTTTGAGTGAATTTGGTATAAGTTGTAAAGTTTGCATCTACATTCACTTCATTCCAAATGGTTTCCAATTAATTGTTCCTTAACTACTTTTAGAAAACTTTTGGGACAGAGACTCCATTTTCGTTTGAATTTCCAGTTTACTGGATTCAGCAGTCCTGTCAGTAGGGCACGCTGCCTCCAGTGACCTGTGAGGGAGGCGCGGCCTGCACTTCCTGCACTGACCACAGGGTGGCGCCGAGTTCGCCTCTCTGACCCACAGCGCATGCTCCTTCCATGGAACTCGATTGTGAGGGCAGCTGAGAGGAGTTGAGCCGCCTCAGGCGCGGGGGCGGGGGCGGGGGCGGGGGCCTTCAGGTAGGACGCCTGGCTCTGCTTCTCTGCTGAGAGCTCGGTCTCCATCTCCTCAGGACTCGCTGGGATTTCGGCTTCAGGACAAAGTGGGGCTGCCTCCACGCTGACTAGGGAACTAGGTTTCCTGAGGACCCAGGTGATGCCTGAGGAAAAGGTGAAGAGACGGTGAGGAAAAGTGGGGAGAAGCTTCCTGTGGGCGACTGACCATTGAGGGGGTCCGTCTTCGTGTGAGCGAGGGAGGGCTTGGCGTGGAAAGCTGGGTGTTTGGTCAGGTTTGTGTGCAGGGTAGCCAGCGTGAGTTATGGGGCGTCCAGTTTTCCCAGCACCATTTATCGTGGGGCGTGTCGTGCTCCTTGGTGTGTCCTTGGTCCCTGTGTCATAAATTCACCGACCCCGTCCGTGTGGGTTGAATTCTGGTCTCTCTGGCCTGTTCCTCTGGTCCCTGTGCCCGTTTAGAGCCAGTTCCACACTGTTTTGGTGACTGTAGCTTCTCAGGAGAGTGTGACGTCAGGGAGGGAGATGCCTCCAGCCCGTTCTCTTTTTTCAGGGTTTCTTTGGCTATTTGGGGTCCTTTGTGGTTCCCCACAGATATTAGGAGGATTTGCTCTATTTTGGGGGAAAATACCATGGAATATTGGGAGGGATTTCACTCACTGTGTCCACTGCTTTGGGTAGCATGGATATTTTAACAATATTAATTGTTCCATTCCATGAGAACAGGATATCTTTCCATTTATTGGTGTGTTTTGCAATGTCTTCATCAATGTCTTCAAGTTTTCAGTGTGCAGGTCTTTCACCTCCTTGGTTGACTTTATTCCCAGGTATTTTGTTCTTTTTGAATGCAGTTGTAAATAGGGTTGCTTTGTTTCTCTTTCTGATGGTTCATTATTAGTGTTTAGAAAGGCAACTGATCTCTGTGTATTGATTTTGCAACTTTACTGAATTGATTTATTAGTTCTAATAGTTTTTTTGTGGAATGAAGTGGAAAATTGGAATTCAAAAATCCCACTGTTTCTACCATATCCAGGTCATCCACAACACGGAGGACAGCGGCTCCTAATATAACCTTCCCACAGTGCCTCTAAATGACATGTGGACTTTGGGTGAACTGGATCTGGGTAAGGCTTGGCTTCTATATGGAAGTTTGATGTTTTCTCTGCTTTTCTGGCATGCTGTTGACATACATGATGTTTTGAAAAGTAATTGACTTTCCAGTAATTTCAAACATACAACTTTACATACATAAAAACAAGTCTCGTACCTTGATTAAATATACTCCTAAATATTGATGTTGACATTCTTAAAAATGGAATTGTTCTCATAAATTCTTTTTCAGATTATTTTTTGCCAGTGTATGCATATAAGATAGATTTTCATGAATTGATATTTTGTTCTATAACTTTGCTTATTAATGAGTTGATTAGCTCAAATAATTTCTTTGCTGATTATAGGTAGTCTTATATATAAGATGATGTGACCTATGTTCTGTGAAGAGACACGGTTTTAATTTTTCCATTCACCCATGGATGCCTTTTCTTTCTTTCCTCAAGATTCTGGGTAGAACTTCCAGTACACTATTGAGTAACGGTGATGTAGGCCAGCTTACTGGCCCTGTTCCTGATTTCAGGAGTAAATCTTTCAGTCTTTAACGTTGAGCATGATGTTTGCTGTGGCTTTCTGTACTACTCTTTTCCATATTGAGCAAATTTCCTTTTATTCCTGCTTTCTTGAGTGTTTTTCATGAAATAACACTGGATTTTCATTGTAGATTTTTTGCATTAATTGATATGATTATGTGTTTTTACTTCACACCATTATTGTGGTTGAATACATTGCTTACTTTTCATATGTTGAGCAACCTGAAATTTCTGGTGTAGAGATACTTGCTTATGGCATTATCCATTTAAAGTTCTGTTGGTTTCATGTTGCTATCATTGTGTGATAGATTTTTACGTTCATATTTGTAAGTTGTACTGGGGTAGTTTTCTTGTTTTTTTCCTTTATTTTTAAAATCTTTTTTAAAATAGTGGTTTTATTTCATTTTAATTATTTATTTATTTTGGCCACGTCCCATGGCTTGTGGGATCTTAGTTCCCCAGTCAGGGATCGAACCCGAGCCCTTGGCAGTGAAAACACAGAGTCCTAACCACTGGGCCACCAGAGTATTCCCCAGTTTTCTTTTTCGAGATGTATTTGTATAATCTGATTAGACTTGGCTTGGTGTAAGTGGTTTGGAGGGTTAGCATTAGGGCTGGGGCTGGTGTGAGGGTTGGGGCTGTGTATGGTTTATGGTTGCTGTTATGGTTTAAGTTTTATGGTTAATGAGTTATTTATGGGTATGGTTAATGACTATATTTTATGGTTTGGTTATGGTTATGGTTTTGCTTATTGGTTAAGGTTTATGGTTTTGGTCTCAGGGTGTTAGGGTTCTGTGTTAGAGTGGGTGTTAGGGTATGGGTGAGAATTGGGGTACAGGTAGGATGCGGGTAGAGCATGGGTTAGGGTAAGGTACAGGTTTAGGGTACGGGTTAGGCTAAGGTTAGGTCAGGGCTTAGGGTCAGGATCAGAATTTAGGGTTAGGGTCCATGTCAGGATTAGCGTCAAGGTTGAGCGAGGCCATTGTTTGCTGCTCCTCCAGTGCTGGATTCTCATTGATAGACGAATGAAATGTCTGCTCTGGTCACCCACTGTTTCAAATTGAGCTCAGCCTTAGTCAAGGGTTCTTAGGGCCTCAGAGGTCATGCAGGGTTTCCCTCCACCCTCCCTCCTGGGAAGGGTGATGCAGGCCCCACTCTGTCTGGGCAGCCCCAGGTCCAGCATGGCCCTGACATGCAGGATACTAAGTAGACGTGATGTAAGACTTGGTGCCTCAGTCTGCCAGTCCCCAGGTGCTGCCTTTTTTTTTCCCTTAATTAATTAATTAATTAATTTTGGGCTGTGTTGGGTCTGCATTGCTGCACGGAGGCTTTCTCTAGTTGCGGCGAGTGGGGGCTTCTCATTGCGGTGGCTTCTCTTGTTGCGGAGCACAGGCTCTAAGCGCGTGGGCTTCAGCAGTTGGGGCTCGCGGGTTCTAGAGCGCAGGCTCAGTAGTTGTGGTGCACGGGCTTAGTTGCTCCACAGCATGTGGGATCTTCCCGGACCAGGGCTCAAACCCGTGTCCCCTGCATTGGCAGGTGGATTCTTAACCACTGCGCCACCAGGGAAGTCTGGTGTTGCGTTCGTGAGGGCTGGTGGGGCCCTCCTGGGACTGGACGGATCCTATGTTCCATCTGCACGGGTGTCCAAGCAGGTCTCAGGACAGCCCTTGGCCTCTGAGCATCCAGGCAGGCACCCACGTTCCTCCAGCTCAGGTTAGCCTTGGCCCCTGCAGCCCCCGTGGCCAATTACTGAGCTGATTGTGTCTTTACTCTTTCAAATTAAATCGCTCTCTCCAGGTGGGCGAGAAGTTTACTTGTGAACTTGGGTAGGGTTAGGGGTTAGGGGTTAAGGGTTAGGAGTTAGGGTCAGGGTTAGGGCTAGGGCTAGGGCTAGGGGTTAGGGTTAGGCGTAGGGTTGGGTTAGGGTTAGGGTTTAGGTTTAGGGTTAGGGTTAGTGTTGGGTTAGGGTTACGGTTAAGGTAGGGTTAGGGTTGGGTTAGGGTTCGGGTTAGGGTTTAGGGTTAGGGTGTCCAGCCTTACGTCCCATTGAGCTGTGAGTGTAGATGTGGTCAGTCCAGTTGCATCACAGCCCCTGCTTGAATTTTGTGAGAATTCCTCTCTCTCTCACTGTCTTTCTTTTTTTATAATTAATTTTCATAATGGGGTGTAGCTGATTTGCAATGTTGTGTTTCTTGGTGCTGTACATCCACCTGAGTCACTTACAGAGAGACATCAATAAATTCTTTTCTAGTTTCTAGTAGTCAGATATATGTTTTTTCTGTGAATAGAGTGTGCTGAGTCCAGTTCCTTGAACCATGAGTATGTCTTGGCGATTACATTATTGGCGTATGGAACGGTATCTGTGCCAATTTCAACCTCCTGGTTTATGCATCACCGCACCACACTTTTCCCCTTAAGCAGCCGTAAGTGTGTTTTGTAAATGTGTGATGGTGTTCTGTTTGTAATTCAGTTCATGGTTGGCGATTTTTAGATTCCCTTTATAAGTGATATCTTATGATAAGTTTCTCTTGCTGTCTAACTTATTTCACTCTCAATGACCATACATAAGTCCCCCTGAGTTGCTGCAACTGGCCTCATTTCATTGATTTCAGGGCTGAGTAATATTCCGTTGTGCTTAAGTACCAAATTTTCTTTCACCGTTTTTTCCTTCCAAGGACTATTAAGTTGCACCCAAGTCGAGGCTGTTGTAAACATAGCAGCAGTAAACAGGGTACCTGCATCCTGTGGATTTTTGGTTTTGCCGACATATAGGCCCATGAGTGGAAGCGCCCTATGCTTTGTAGCTCTGTTTTTTAGATGCTTCAGGAAACACAGCACACTTCTCCAGAGTGGCCGTTGGCAATTTACATTCCCCCCTTCAGCGTAACAAGGCTCCCTTTTCTCCTCTCCTTGTCCTGCATATCTGGTTTTTACCCTTTGTGAGGATGGTCCTTTTTTCTGATTCGAAGTGATACCTCTCTGTAGTGTTGATTTGCATTGCCCGCTTCTTTGGTTGGGCAAAAAGGGCGTATGCGTTTTTCCTGAATATATTCTGGAAGTTAAATTTGAGAGACAGCTTTCTTTTTTAATTGATGAATTAATTAATTTATTTTTGGCTGTGTTGGGTCTTCGTTTCTGTGCGAAGGCTTTCTCTAGTTGTGGCAAGCGGGGGCCACTCTTCATCGCGGTGCGCGGGCCTCTCACTATCGCGGCCTCTCTTGTTGCGGAGCACAGGCTCCAGACGCGCAGGCTCAGGAGTTGTGGCTCACGGGGCTAGTTGCTCCGCGGCATGTGGGAGCTTCCCAGACCAGGGCTCGAACCCGTGTCCCCTGCATTAGCAGGCAGATTCTCAACCACTGCGCCACCAGGGAAGCCCCTTGAATAGTTTTGTATTTAAAGTTTGTCTGTGGGGACTTCCCTGGTGACGCAGTGGTTAAGAGTCCGCCTGCCAATGCAGGGGACACGGGCTCGAGCCCTGGTCCGGGAAGCTCCCACATGCCGCAGAGCAACCAAGCCTGCGTGGCACAACTACTGAAGCCTGCGCGCCTAGAGCCCGTGCTCGCCCACAAGAGAAGCCACCGCAATGAGAAGCCCGTGCACCACAACGAAGAGTAGCCCCGCTCGACGCAACTAGAGCAAGCCCACATGCAGCAACGAAGACCCAATGCAGCCAAACATAAATTATAAACTAAAATAAAATTTGCCTCTGAATAACTTTGAGTGAATTTGGTATAAGTTGTAAAGTTTGCATCTACATTCACTTCATTCCAAATGGTTTCCAATTAATTGTTCCTTAACTACTTTTAGAAAACTTTTGGGATAGAGACTCCATTTTCGTTTGAATTTCCAGTTTAATGGATTCAGCAGTTCTGTCAGTAGGGCACGCTGCCTCCAGTGACCTGTGAGGGAGGCACGGCCTGCACTTCCTGCACTGACCACAGGGTGGCGCCGAGTTCGCCTCTCTGACCCACAGCGCATGCTCCTTCCATGGAACTCGATTGTGAGGGCAGCTGAGAGGAGTTGAGCCGCCTCAGGCGCGGGGGCGGGGGCGGGGGCGGGGGCCTTCAGGTAGGACGCCCGGCTCTGCTTCTCTGCTGAGAGCTTGGTCTCCATCTCCTCAGGACTCGCTGGGGTTTCGGCTTCAGGACAAAGTGGGGCTGCCTCCACGCTGACTAGGGAACTAGGTTTCCTGAGGACCCAGGTGATGCCTGAGGAAAAGGTGAAGAGACGGTGAGGAAAAGTGGGGAGAAGCTTCCTGTGGGCGACTGACCGTTGAGGGGGTCCGTCTTCGTGTGAGCGAGGGAGGGCTTGGCGTGGAAAGCTGGGTGTTTGGTCAGGTTTGTGTGCAGGGTAGCCAGCGTGAGTTATGGGGCATCCAGTTTTCCCAGCACCATTTATCGTGGGGCGTGTCGTGCTCCTTGGTGTGTCCTTGGTCCCTGTGTCATAAATTCACCGACCCCGTCCGTGTGGGTTGAATTCTGGTCTCTCTGGCCTGTTCCTCTGGTCCCTGTGCCCGTTTAGAGCCAGTTCCACACTGTTTTGGTGACTGTAGCTTCTCAGGAGAGTGTGACGTCAGGGAGGGAGATGCCTCCAGCCCGTTCTCTTTTTTCAGGGTTTCTTTGGCTATTTGGGGTCCTTTGTGGTTCCCCACAGATATTAGGAGGATTTGCTCTATTTTGGGGGTAAATACCATGGAATTTTGGGAGGGATTGCATTCACTGTGTCCACTGCTTTGGGTAGCATGGATGTTTTAACAATATTAATTGTTCCATTCCATGAGAACAGGATATCTTTCCATTTATTGGTGTGTTTTGCAATGTCTTCCTCAATGTCTTCAAGTTTTCAGTGTGCAGGTCTTTCACCTCCTTGGTTGACTTTATTCCCAGGTATTTTGTTCTTTTTGAATGCAGTTGTAAATAGGGTTGCTTTGTTTCTCTTTCTGATGGTTCATTATTAGTGTTTAGAAAGGCAACTGATCTCTGTGTATTGATTTTGCAACTTTACTGAATTGATTTATTAGTTCTAATAGTTTTTTTGTGGAATGAAGTGGAAAATTGGAATTCAAAAATCCCACTGTTTCTACCATATCCAGGTCATCCACAACACGGAGGACAGCGGCTCCTAATATAACCTTCCCACAGTGCCTCTAAATGACATGTGGACTTTGGGTGAACTGGATCTGGGTAAGGCTTGGCTTCTATATGGAAGTTTGATGTTTTCTCTGCTTTTCTGGCATGCTGTTGACATACATGATGTTTTGAAAAGTAATTGACTTTCCAGTAATTTCAAACATACAACTTTACATACATAAAAACAAGTCTCGTCCCTTGATTAAATATACTCCTAAATATTGATGTTGACATTCTTAAAAATGGAATTGTTCTCATAAATTCTTTTTCAGATTATTTTTTGCCAGCGTATGCATATAAGATAGATTTTCATGAATTGATATTTTGTTCTATAACTTTGCTTATTAATGAGTTGATTAGCTCAAATAATTTCTTTGCTGATTATAGGTAGTCTTATATATAAGATGATGTGACCTATGTTCTGTGAAGAGACACGGTTTTAATTTTTCCATTCACCCATGGATGCCTTTTCTTTCTTTCCTCAAGATTCTGGGTAGAACTTCCAGTACACTATTGAGTAACGGTGATGAAGGCCAGCTTCCTGGCCCTGTTCCTGATTTCAGGAGTAAATCTTTCAGTCTTTAACGTTGAGCATGATGTTTGCTGTGGCTTTTTGTACTACCCTTTTCCATATTGAGCAAGTTTCCTTTTATTCCTGCTTTCTTGAGTGTTTTTCATGAAATAACACTGGATTTTCATTGTAGATGTTTTGCATTAATTGATATGATTATGTGTTTTTACTTCACACCATTATTGTGGTTGAATACATTGCTTACTTTTCATATGTTGAGCAACCTGAAATTTCTGGTGTAGAGATACTTGCTTATGGCATTATCCATTTAAAGTTCTGTTGGTTTCATGTTGCTATTATTGTGTGATAGATTTTTACGTTCATATTTGTAAGTTGTACTGGGGTAGTTTTCTTGTTTTTTTCCTTTATTTTTAAAATCTTTTTTAAAATAGTGGTTTTATTTCATTTTAATTATTTATTTATTTTGGCCACGTCCCATGGCTTGTGGGATCTTAGTTCCCCAGTCAGGGATCGAACCCGAGCCCTTGGCAGTGAAAGCACAGAGTCCTAACCACTGGGCCACCAGAGTATTCCCCAGTTTTCTTTTTCAAGATGTATTTGTATAATCTGATTAGACTTGGCTTGGTGTAAGTGGTTTGGAGGGTTAGCATTAGGGCTGGGGCTGGTGTGAGGGTTGGGGCTGTGTATGGTTTATGGTTGCTGTTATGGTTTAAGTTTTATGGTTAATGAGTTATTTATGGGTATGGTTAATGACTATATTTTATGGTTTGGTTATGGTTATGGTTTTGCTTATTGGTTAAGGTTTATGGTTTTGGTCTCAGGGTGTTAGGGTTCTGTGTTAGAGTGGGTGTTAGGGTATGGGTGAGAATTGGGGTACAGGTAGGATGCGGGTAGAGCATGGGTTAGGGTAAGGTACAGGTTTAGGGTACGGGTTAGGCTAAGGTTAGGTCAGGGCTTAGGGTCAGGATCAGAGTTTAGGGTTAGGGTCCATGTCAGGATTAGCGTCAAGGTTGAGCGAGGCCATTGTTTGCTGCTCCTCCAGTGCTGGATTCTCATTGATAGACGAATGAAATGTCTGCTCTGGTCACCCACTGTTTCAAATTGAGCTCAGCCTTAGTCAAGGGTTCTTAGGGCCTCAGAGGTCATGCAGGGTTTCCCTCCACCCTCCCTCCTGGGAAGGGTGATGCAGGCCCCACTCTGTCTGGGCAGCCCCAGGTCCAGCATGGCCCTGACATGCAGGATACTAAGTAGACGTGATGTAAGACTTGGTGCCTCAGTCTGCCAGTCCCCAGGTGCTGCCTTTTTTTTTCCCTTAATTAATTAATTAATTAATTTTGGGCTGTGTTGGGTCTGCATTGCTGCACGGAGGCTTTCTCTAGTTGCGGCGAGTGGGGGCTTCTCATTGCGGTGGCTTCTCTTGTTGCGGAGCACAGGCTCTAAGCGCGTGGGCTTCAGCAGTTGGGGCTCGCGGGTTCTAGAGCGCAGGCTCAGTAGTTGTGGTGCACGGGCTTAGTTGCTCCACAGCATGTGGGATCTTCCCGGACCAGGGCTCAAACCCGTGTCCCCTGCATTGGCAGGTGGATTCTTAACCACTGCGCCACCAGGGAAGTCTGGTGTTGCGTTCGTGAGGGCTGGTGGGGCCCTCCTGGGACTGGACGGATCCTATGTTCCATCTGCACGGGTGTCCAAGCAGGTCTCAGGACAGCCCTTGGCCTCTGAGCATCCAGGCAGGCACCCACGTTCCTCCAGCTCAGGTTAGCCTTGGCCCCTGCAGCCCCCGTGGCCAATTACTGAGCTGATTGTGTCTTTACTCTTTCAAATTAAATCGCTCTCTCCAGGTGGGCGAGAAGTTTACTTGTGAACTTGGGTAGGGTTAGGGGTTAGGGGTTAAGGGTTAGGGGTTAGGGTCAGGGTTAGGGCTAGGGCTAGGGGTTAGGGTTAGGCGTAGGGTTGGGTTAGGGTTAGGGTTTAGGTTTAGGGTTAGGGTTAGTGTTGGGTTAGGGTTACGGTTAAGGTAGGGTTAGGGTTGGGTTAGGGTTCGGGTTAGGGTTTAGGGTTAGGGTGTCCAGCCTTACGTCCCATTGAGCTGTGAGTGTAGATGTGGTCAGTCCAGTTGCATCACAGCCCCTGCTTGAATTTTGTGAGAATTCCTCTCTCTCTCACTGTCTTTCTTTTTTTATAATTAATTTTCATAATGGGGTGTAGCTGATTTGCAATGTTGTGTTTCTTGGTGCTGTACATCCACCTGAGTCACTTACAGAGAGACATCAATAAATTCTTTTCTAGTTTCTAGTAGTCAGATATATGTTTTTTCTGTGAATAGAGTGTGCTGAGTCCAGTTCCTTGAACCATGAGTATGTCTTGGCGATTACATTATTGGCGTATGGAACGGTATCTGTGCCAATTTCAACCTCCTGGTTTATGCATCACCGCACCACACTTTTCCCCTTAAGCAGCCGTAAGTGTGTTTTGTAAATGTGTGATGGTGTTCTGTTTGTAATTCAGTTCATGGTTGGCGATTTTTAGATTCCCTTTATAAGTGATATCTTATGATAAGTTTCTCTTGCTGTCTAACTTATTTCACTCTCAATGACCATACATAAGTCCCCCTGAGTTGCTGCAACTGGCCTCATTTCATTGATTTCAGGGCTGAGTAATATTCCGTTGTGCTTAAGTACCAAATTTTCTTTCACCGTTTTTTCCTTCCAAGGACTATTAAGTTGCACCCAAGTCGAGGCTGTTGTAAACATAGCAGCAGTAAACGGGGTACCTGCATCCTGTGGATTTTTGGTTTTGCCGACATATAGGCCCATGAGTGGAAGCGCCCTATGCTTTGTAGCTCTGTTTTTTAGATGCTTCAGGAAACACAGCACACTTCTCCAGAGTGGCCGTTGGCAATTTACATTCCCCCCTTCAGCGTAACAAGGCTCCCTTTTCTCCTCTCCTTGTCCTGCATATCTGGTTTTTACCCTTTGTGAGGATGGTCCTTTTTTCTGATTCGAAGTGATACCTCTCTGTAGTGTTGATTTGCATTGCCCACTTCTTTGGTTGGGCAAAAAGGGCGTATGCATTTTTCCTGAATATATTCTGGAAGTTAAATTTGAGAGACAGCTTTCTTTTTTAATTGATGAATTAATTAATTTATTTTTGGCTGTGTTGGGTCTTCGTTTCTGTGCGAAGGCTTTCTCTAGTTGTGGCAAGCGGGGGCCACTCTTCATCGCGGTGCGCGGGCCTCTCACTATCGCGGCCTCTCTTGTTGCGGAGCACAGGCTCCAGACGCGCAGGCTCAGGAGTTGTGGCTCACGGGGCTAGTTGCTCCGCGGCATGTGGGAGCTTCCCAGACCAGGGCTCAAACCCGTGTCCCCTGCATTAGCAGGCAGATTCTCAACCACTGCGCCACCAGGGAAGCCCCTTGAATAGTTTTGTATTTAAAGTTTGTCTGTGGGGACTTCCCTGGTGACGCAGTGGTTAAGAGTCCGCCTGCCAATGCAGGGGACACGGGCTCGAGCCCTGGTCCGGGAAGCTCCCACATGCCGCAGAGCAACCAAGCCTGCGCGGCACAACTACTGAAGCCTGCGCGCCTAGAGCCCGTGCTCGCCCACAAGAGAAGCCACCGCAATGAGAAGCCCGTGCACCACAACGAAGAGTAGCCCCGCTCGACGCAACTAGAGCAAGCCCACATGCAGCAACGAAGACCCAATGCAGCCAAACATAAATTATAAACTAAAATAAAATTTGCCTCTGAATAACTTTGAGTGAATTTGGTATAAGTTGTAAAGTTTGCATCTACATTCACTTCATTCCAAATGGTTTCCAATTAATTGTTCCTTAACTACTTTTAGAAAACTTTTGGGACAGAGACTCCATTTTCGTTTGAATTTCCAGTTTACTGGATTCAGCAGTCCTGTCAGTAGGGCACGCTGCCTCCAGTGACCTGTGAGGGAGGCGCGGCCTGCACTTCCTGCACTGACCACAGGGTGGCGCCGAGTTCGCCTCTCTGACCCACAGCGCATGCTCCTTCCATGGAACTCGATTGTGAGGGCAGCTGAGAGGAGTTGAGCCGCCTCAGGCGCGGGGGCGGGGGCGGGGGCGGGGGCCTTCAGGTAGGACGCCTGGCTCTGCTTCTCTGCTGAGAGCTCGGTCTCCATCTCCTCAGGACTCGCTGGGATTTCGGCTTCAGGACAAAGTGGGGCTGCCTCCACGCTGACTAGGGAACTAGGTTTCCTGAGGACCCAGGTGATGCCTGAGGAAAAGGTGAAGAGACGGTGAGGAAAAGTGGGGAGAAGCTTCCTGTGGGCGACTGACCATTGAGGGGGTCCGTCTTCGTGTGAGCGAGGGAGGGCTTGGCGTGGAAAGCTGGGTGTTTGGTCAGGTTTGTGTGCAGGGTAGCCAGCGTGAGTTATGGGGCGTCCAGTTTTCCCAGCACCATTTATCGTGGGGCGTGTCGTGCTCCTTGGTGTGTCCTTGGTCCCTGTGTCATAAATTCACCGACCCCGTCCGTGTGGGTTGAATTCTGGTCTCTCTGGCCTGTTCCTCTGGTCCCTGTGCCCGTTTAGAGCCAGTTCCACACTGTTTTGGTGACTGTAGCTTCTCAGGAGAGTGTGACGTCAGGGAGGGAGATGCCTCCAGCCCGTTCTCTTTTTTCAGGGTTTCTTTGGCTATTTGGGGTCCTTTGTGGTTCCCCACAGATATTAGGAGGATTTGCTCTATTTTGGGGGAAAATACCATGGAATATTGGGAGGGATTTCACTCACTGTGTCCACTGCTTTGGGTAGCATGGATATTTTAACAATATTAATTGTTCCATTCCATGAGAACAGGATATCTTTCCATTTATTGGTGTGTTTTGCAATGTCTTCATCAATGTCTTCAAGTTTTCAGTGTGCAGGTCTTTCACCTCCTTGGTTGACTTTATTCCCAGGTATTTTGTTCTTTTTGAATGCAGTTGTAAATAGGGTTGCTTTGTTTCTCTTTCTGATGGTTCATTATTAGTGTTTAGAAAGGCAACTGATCTCTGTGTATTGATTTTGCAACTTTACTGAATTGATTTATTAGTTCTAATAGTTTTTTTGTGGAATGAAGTGGAAAATTGGAATTCAAAAATCCCACTGTTTCTACCATATCCAGGTCATCCACAACACGGAGGACAGCGGCTCCTAATATAACCTTCCCACAGTGCCTCTAAATGACATGTGGACTTTGGGTGAACTGGATCTGGGTAAGGCTTGGCTTCTATATGGAAGTTTGATGTTTTCTCTGCTTTTCTGGCATGCTGTTGACATACATGATGTTTTGAAAAGTAATTGACTTTCCAGTAATTTCAAACATACAACTTTACATACATAAAAACAAGTCTCGTACCTTGATTAAATATACTCCTAAATATTGATGTTGACATTCTTAAAAATGGAATTGTTCTCATAAATTCTTTTTCAGATTATTTTTTGCCAGTGTATGCATATAAGATAGATTTTCATGAATTGATATTTTGTTCTATAACTTTGCTTATTAATGAGTTGATTAGCTCAAATAATTTCTTTGCTGATTATAGGTAGTCTTATATATAAGATGATGTGACCTATGTTCTGTGAAGAGACACGGTTTTAATTTTTCCATTCACCCATGGATGCCTTTTCTTTCTTTCCTCAAGATTCTGGGTAGAACTTCCAGTACACTATTGAGTAACGGTGATGTAGGCCAGCTTACTGGCCCTGTTCCTGATTTCAGGAGTAAATCTTTCAGTCTTTAACGTTGAGCATGATGTTTGCTGTGGCTTTCTGTACTACTCTTTTCCATATTGAGCAAATTTCCTTTTATTCCTGCTTTCTTGAGTGTTTTTCATGAAATAACACTGGATTTTCATTGTAGATTTTTTGCATTAATTGATATGATTATGTGTTTTTACTTCACACCATTATTGTGGTTGAATACATTGCTTACTTTTCATATGTTGAGCAACCTGAAATTTCTGGTGTAGAGATACTTGCTTATGGCATTATCCATTTAAAGTTCTGTTGGTTTCATGTTGCTATCATTGTGTGATAGATTTTTACGTTCATATTTGTAAGTTGTACTGGGGTAGTTTTCTTGTTTTTTTCCTTTATTTTTAAAATCTTTTTTAAAATAGTGGTTTTATTTCATTTTAATTATTTATTTATTTTGGCCACGTCCCATGGCTTGTGGGATCTTAGTTCCCCAGTCAGGGATCGAACCCGAGCCCTTGGCAGTGAAAACACAGAGTCCTAACCACTGGGCCACCAGAGTATTCCCCAGTTTTCTTTTTCGAGATGTATTTGTATAATCTGATTAGACTTGGCTTGGTGTAAGTGGTTTGGAGGGTTAGCATTAGGGCTGGGGCTGGTGTGAGGGTTGGGGCTGTGTATGGTTTATGGTTGCTGTTATGGTTTAAGTTTTATGGTTAATGAGTTATTTATGGGTATGGTTAATGACTATATTTTATGGTTTGGTTATGGTTATGGTTTTGCTTATTGGTTAAGGTTTATGGTTTTGGTCTCAGGGTGTTAGGGTTCTGTGTTAGAGTGGGTGTTAGGGTATGGGTGAGAATTGGGGTACAGGTAGGATGCGGGTAGAGCATGGGTTAGGGTAAGGTACAGGTTTAGGGTACGGGTTAGGCTAAGGTTAGGTCAGGGCTTAGGGTCAGGATCAGAATTTAGGGTTAGGGTCCATGTCAGGATTAGCGTCAAGGTTGAGCGAGGCCATTGTTTGCTGCTCCTCCAGTGCTGGATTCTCATTGATAGACGAATGAAATGTCTGCTCTGGTCACCCACTGTTTCAAATTGAGCTCAGCCTTAGTCAAGGGTTCTTAGGGCCTCAGAGGTCATGCAGGGTTTCCCTCCACCCTCCCTCCTGGGAAGGGTGATGCAGGCCCCACTCTGTCTGGGCAGCCCCAGGTCCAGCATGGCCCTGACATGCAGGATACTAAGTAGACGTGATGTAAGACTTGGTGCCTCAGTCTGCCAGTCCCCAGGTGCTGCCTTTTTTTTTCCCTTAATTAATTAATTAATTAATTTTGGGCTGTGTTGGGTCTGCATTGCTGCACGGAGGCTTTCTCTAGTTGCGGCGAGTGGGGGCTTCTCATTGCGGTGGCTTCTCTTGTTGCGGAGCACAGGCTCTAAGCGCGTGGGCTTCAGCAGTTGGGGCTCGCGGGTTCTAGAGCGCAGGCTCAGTAGTTGTGGTGCACGGGCTTAGTTGCTCCACAGCATGTGGGATCTTCCCGGACCAGGGCTCAAACCCGTGTCCCCTGCATTGGCAGGTGGATTCTTAACCACTGCGCCACCAGGGAAGTCTGGTGTTGCGTTCGTGAGGGCTGGTGGGGCCCTCCTGGGACTGGACGGATCCTATGTTCCATCTGCACGGGTGTCCAAGCAGGTCTCAGGACAGCCCTTGGCCTCTGAGCATCCAGGCAGGCACCCACGTTCCTCCAGCTCAGGTTAGCCTTGGCCCCTGCAGCCCCCGTGGCCAATTACTGAGCTGATTGTGTCTTTACTCTTTCAAATTAAATCGCTCTCTCCAGGTGGGCGAGAAGTTTACTTGTGAACTTGGGTAGGGTTAGGGGTTAGGGGTTAAGGGTTAGGAGTTAGGGTCAGGGTTAGGGCTAGGGCTAGGGCTAGGGGTTAGGGTTAGGCGTAGGGTTGGGTTAGGGTTAGGGTTTAGGTTTAGGGTTAGGGTTAGTGTTGGGTTAGGGTTACGGTTAAGGTAGGGTTAGGGTTGGGTTAGGGTTCGGGTTAGGGTTTAGGGTTAGGGTGTCCAGCCTTACGTCCCATTGAGCTGTGAGTGTAGATGTGGTCAGTCCAGTTGCATCACAGCCCCTGCTTGAATTTTGTGAGAATTCCTCTCTCTCTCACTGTCTTTCTTTTTTTATAATTAATTTTCATAATGGGGTGTAGCTGATTTGCAATGTTGTGTTTCTTGGTGCTGTACATCCACCTGAGTCACTTACAGAGAGACATCAATAAATTCTTTTCTAGTTTCTAGTAGTCAGATATATGTTTTTTCTGTGAATAGAGTGTGCTGAGTCCAGTTCCTTGAACCATGAGTATGTCTTGGCGATTACATTATTGGCGTATGGAACGGTATCTGTGCCAATTTCAACCTCCTGGTTTATGCATCACCGCACCACACTTTTCCCCTTAAGCAGCCGTAAGTGTGTTTTGTAAATGTGTGATGGTGTTCTGTTTGTAATTCAGTTCATGGTTGGCGATTTTTAGATTCCCTTTATAAGTGATATCTTATGATAAGTTTCTCTTGCTGTCTAACTTATTTCACTCTCAATGACCATACATAAGTCCCCCTGAGTTGCTGCAACTGGCCTCATTTCATTGATTTCAGGGCTGAGTAATATTCCGTTGTGCTTAAGTACCAAATTTTCTTTCACCGTTTTTTCCTTCCAAGGACTATTAAGTTGCACCCAAGTCGAGGCTGTTGTAAACATAGCAGCAGTAAACAGGGTACCTGCATCCTGTGGATTTTTGGTTTTGCCGACATATAGGCCCATGAGTGGAAGCGCCCTATGCTTTGTAGCTCTGTTTTTTAGATGCTTCAGGAAACACAGCACACTTCTCCAGAGTGGCCGTTGGCAATTTACATTCCCCCCTTCAGCGTAACAAGGCTCCCTTTTCTCCTCTCCTTGTCCTGCATATCTGGTTTTTACCCTTTGTGAGGATGGTCCTTTTTTCTGATTCGAAGTGATACCTCTCTGTAGTGTTGATTTGCATTGCCCGCTTCTTTGGTTGGGCAAAAAGGGCGTATGCGTTTTTCCTGAATATATTCTGGAAGTTAAATTTGAGAGACAGCTTTCTTTTTTAATTGATGAATTAATTAATTTATTTTTGGCTGTGTTGGGTCTTCGTTTCTGTGCGAAGGCTTTCTCTAGTTGTGGCAAGCGGGGGCCACTCTTCATCGCGGTGCGCGGGCCTCTCACTATCGCGGCCTCTCTTGTTGCGGAGCACAGGCTCCAGACGCGCAGGCTCAGGAGTTGTGGCTCACGGGGCTAGTTGCTCCGCGGCATGTGGGAGCTTCCCAGACCAGGGCTCGAACCCGTGTCCCCTGCATTAGCAGGCAGATTCTCAACCACTGCGCCACCAGGGAAGCCCCTTGAATAGTTTTGTATTTAAAGTTTGTCTGTGGGGACTTCCCTGGTGACGCAGTGGTTAAGAGTCCGCCTGCCAATGCAGGGGACACGGGCTCGAGCCCTGGTCCGGGAAGCTCCCACATGCCGCAGAGCAACCAAGCCTGCGTGGCACAACTACTGAAGCCTGCGCGCCTAGAGCCCGTGCTCGCCCACAAGAGAAGCCACCGCAATGAGAAGCCCGTGCACCACAACGAAGAGTAGCCCCGCTCGACGCAACTAGAGCAAGCCCACATGCAGCAACGAAGACCCAATGCAGCCAAACATAAATTATAAACTAAAATAAAATTTGCCTCTGAATAACTTTGAGTGAATTTGGTATAAGTTGTAAAGTTTGCATCTACATTCACTTCATTCCAAATGGTTTCCAATTAATTGTTCCTTAACTACTTTTAGAAAACTTTTGGGATAGAGACTCCATTTTCGTTTGAATTTCCAGTTTAATGGATTCAGCAGTTCTGTCAGTAGGGCACGCTGCCTCCAGTGACCTGTGAGGGAGGCACGGCCTGCACTTCCTGCACTGACCACAGGGTGGCGCCGAGTTCGCCTCTCTGACCCACAGCGCATGCTCCTTCCATGGAACTCGATTGTGAGGGCAGCTGAGAGGAGTTGAGCCGCCTCAGGCGCGGGGGCGGGGGCGGGGGCGGGGGCCTTCAGGTAGGACGCCCGGCTCTGCTTCTCTGCTGAGAGCTTGGTCTCCATCTCCTCAGGACTCGCTGGGGTTTCGGCTTCAGGACAAAGTGGGGCTGCCTCCACGCTGACTAGGGAACTAGGTTTCCTGAGGACCCAGGTGATGCCTGAGGAAAAGGTGAAGAGACGGTGAGGAAAAGTGGGGAGAAGCTTCCTGTGGGCGACTGACCGTTGAGGGGGTCCGTCTTCGTGTGAGCGAGGGAGGGCTTGGCGTGGAAAGCTGGGTGTTTGGTCAGGTTTGTGTGCAGGGTAGCCAGCGTGAGTTATGGGGCGTCCAGTTTTCCCAGCACCATTTATCGTGGGGCGTGTCGTGCTCCTTGGTGTGTCCTTGGTCCCTGTGTCATAAATTCACCGACCCCGTCCGTGTGGGTTGAATTCTGGTCTCTCTGGCCTGTTCCTCTGGTCCCTGTGCCCGTTTAGAGCCAGTTCCACACTGTTTTGGTGACTGTAGCTTCTCAGGAGAGTGTGACGTCAGGGAGGGAGATGCCTCCAGCCCGTTCTCTTTTTTCAGGGTTTCTTTGGCTATTTGGGGTCCTTTGTGGTTCCCCACAGATATTAGGAGGATTTGCTCTATTTTGGGGGTAAATACCATGGAATTTTGGGAGGGATTGCATTCACTGTGTCCACTGCTTTGGGTAGCATGGATGTTTTAACAATATTAATTGTTCCATTCCATGAGAACAGGATATCTTTCCATTTATTGGTGTGTTTTGCAATGTCTTCCTCAATGTCTTCAAGTTTTCAGTGTGCAGGTCTTTCACCTCCTTGGTTGACTTTATTCCCAGGTATTTTGTTCTTTTTGAATGCAGTTGTAAATAGGGTTGCTTTGTTTCTCTTTCTGATGGTTCATTATTAGTGTTTAGAAAGGCAACTGATCTCTGTGTATTGATTTTGCAACTTTACTGAATTGATTTATTAGTTCTAATAGTTTTTTTGTGGAATGAAGTGGAAAATTGGAATTCAAAAATCCCACTGTTTCTACCATATCCAGGTCATCCACAACACGGAGGACAGCGGCTCCTAATATAACCTTCCCACAGTGCCTCTAAATGACATGTGGACTTTGGGTGAACTGGATCTGGGTAAGGCTTGGCTTCTATATGGAAGTTTGATGTTTTCTCTGCTTTTCTGGCATGCTGTTGACATACATGATGTTTTGAAAAGTAATTGACTTTCCAGTAATTTCAAACATACAACTTTACATACATAAAAACAAGTCTCGTCCCTTGATTAAATATACTCCTAAATATTGATGTTGACATTCTTAAAAATGGAATTGTTCTCATAAATTCTTTTTCAGATTATTTTTTGCCAGCGTATGCATATAAGATAGATTTTCATGAATTGATATTTTGTTCTATAACTTTGCTTATTAATGAGTTGATTAGCTCAAATAATTTCTTTGCTGATTATAGGTAGTCTTATATATAAGATGATGTGACCTATGTTCTGTGAAGAGACACGGTTTTAATTTTTCCATTCACCCATGGATGCCTTTTCTTTCTTTCCTCAAGATTCTGGGTAGAACTTCCAGTACACTATTGAGTAACGGTGATGAAGGCCAGCTTCCTGGCCCTGTTCCTGATTTCAGGAGTAAATCTTTCAGTCTTTAACGTTGAGCATGATGTTTGCTGTGGCTTTTTGTACTACCCTTTTCCATATTGAGCAAGTTTCCTTTTATTCCTGCTTTCTTGAGTGTTTTTCATGAAATAACACTGGATTTTCATTGTAGATGTTTTGCATTAATTGATATGATTATGTGTTTTTACTTCACACCATTATTGTGGTTGAATACATTGCTTACTTTTCATATGTTGAGCAACCTGAAATTTCTGGTGTAGAGATACTTGCTTATGGCATTATCCATTTAAAGTTCTGTTGGTTTCATGTTGCTATTATTGTGTGATAGATTTTTACGTTCATATTTGTAAGTTGTACTGGGGTAGTTTTCTTGTTTTTTTCCTTTATTTTTAAAATCTTTTTTAAAATAGTGGTTTTATTTCATTTTAATTATTTATTTATTTTGGCCACGTCCCATGGCTTGTGGGATCTTAGTTCCCCAGTCAGGGATCGAACCCGAGCCCTTGGCAGTGAAAGCACAGAGTCCTAACCACTGGGCCACCAGAGTATTCCCCAGTTTTCTTTTTCAAGATGTATTTGTATAATCTGATTAGACTTGGCTTGGTGTAAGTGGTTTGGAGGGTTAGCATTAGGGCTGGGGCTGGTGTGAGGGTTGGGGCTGTGTATGGTTTATGGTTGCTGTTATGGTTTAAGTTTTATGGTTAATGAGTTATTTATGGGTATGGTTAATGACTATATTTTATGGTTTGGTTATGGTTATGGTTTTGCTTATTGGTTAAGGTTTATGGTTTTGGTCTCAGGGTGTTAGGGTTCTGTGTTAGAGTGGGTGTTAGGGTATGGGTGAGAATTGGGGTACAGGTAGGATGCGGGTAGAGCATGGGTTAGGGTAAGGTACAGGTTTAGGGTACGGGTTAGGCTAAGGTTAGGTCAGGGCTTAGGGTCAGGATCAGAGTTTAGGGTTAGGGTCCATGTCAGGATTAGCGTCAAGGTTGAGCGAGGCCATTGTTTGCTGCTCCTCCAGTGCTGGATTCTCATTGATAGACGAATGAAATGTCTGCTCTGGTCACCCACTGTTTCAAATTGAGCTCAGCCTTAGTCAAGGGTTCTTAGGGCCTCAGAGGTCATGCAGGGTTTCCCTCCACCCTCCCTCCTGGGAAGGGTGATGCAGGCCCCACTCTGTCTGGGCAGCCCCAGGTCCAGCATGGCCCTGACATGCAGGATACTAAGTAGACGTGATGTAAGACTTGGTGCCTCAGTCTGCCAGTCCCCAGGTGCTGCCTTTTTTTTTCCCTTAATTAATTAATTAATTAATTTTGGGCTGTGTTGGGTCTGCATTGCTGCACGGAGGCTTTCTCTAGTTGCGGCGAGTGGGGGCTTCTCATTGCGGTGGCTTCTCTTGTTGCGGAGCACAGGCTCTAAGCGCGTGGGCTTCAGCAGTTGGGGCTCGCGGGTTCTAGAGCGCAGGCTCAGTAGTTGTGGTGCACGGGCTTAGTTGCTCCACAGCATGTGGGATCTTCCCGGACCAGGGCTCAAACCCGTGTCCCCTGCATTGGCAGGTGGATTCTTAACCACTGCGCCACCAGGGAAGTCTGGTGTTGCGTTCGTGAGGGCTGGTGGGGCCCTCCTGGGACTGGACGGATCCTATGTTCCATCTGCACGGGTGTCCAAGCAGGTCTCAGGACAGCCCTTGGCCTCTGAGCATCCAGGCAGGCACCCACGTTCCTCCAGCTCAGGTTAGCCTTGGCCCCTGCAGCCCCCGTGGCCAATTACTGAGCTGATTGTGTCTTTACTCTTTCAAATTAAATCGCTCTCTCCAGGTGGGCGAGAAGTTTACTTGTGAACTTGGGTAGGGTTAGGGGTTAGGGGTTAAGGGTTAGGGGTTAGGGTCAGGGTTAGGGCTAGGGCTAGGGGTTAGGGTTAGGCGTAGGGTTGGGTTAGGGTTAGGGTTTAGGTTTAGGGTTAGGGTTAGTGTTGGGTTAGGGTTACGGTTAAGGTAGGGTTAGGGTTGGGTTAGGGTTCGGGTTAGGGTTTAGGGTTAGGGTGTCCAGCCTTACGTCCCATTGAGCTGTGAGTGTAGATGTGGTCAGTCCAGTTGCATCACAGCCCCTGCTTGAATTTTGTGAGAATTCCTCTCTCTCTCACTGTCTTTCTTTTTTTATAATTAATTTTCATAATGGGGTGTAGCTGATTTGCAATGTTGTGTTTCTTGGTGCTGTACATCCACCTGAGTCACTTACAGAGAGACATCAATAAATTCTTTTCTAGTTTCTAGTAGTCAGATATATGTTTTTTCTGTGAATAGAGTGTGCTGAGTCCAGTTCCTTGAACCATGAGTATGTCTTGGCGATTACATTATTGGCGTATGGAACGGTATCTGTGCCAATTTCAACCTCCTGGTTTATGCATCACCGCACCACACTTTTCCCCTTAAGCAGCCGTAAGTGTGTTTTGTAAATGTGTGATGGTGTTCTGTTTGTAATTCAGTTCATGGTTGGCGATTTTTAGATTCCCTTTATAAGTGATATCTTATGATAAGTTTCTCTTGCTGTCTAACTTATTTCACTCTCAATGACCATACATAAGTCCCCCTGAGTTGCTGCAACTGGCCTCATTTCATTGATTTCAGGGCTGAGTAATATTCCGTTGTGCTTAAGTACCAAATTTTCTTTCACCGTTTTTTCCTTCCAAGGACTATTAAGTTGCACCCAAGTCGAGGCTGTTGTAAACATAGCAGCAGTAAACGGGGTACCTGCATCCTGTGGATTTTTGGTTTTGCCGACATATAGGCCCATGAGTGGAAGCGCCCTATGCTTTGTAGCTCTGTTTTTTAGATGCTTCAGGAAACACAGCACACTTCTCCAGAGTGGCCGTTGGCAATTTACATTCCCCCCTTCAGCGTAACAAGGCTCCCTTTTCTCCTCTCCTTGTCCTGCATATCTGGTTTTTACCCTTTGTGAGGATGGTCCTTTTTTCTGATTCGAAGTGATACCTCTCTGTAGTGTTGATTTGCATTGCCCGCTTCTTTGGTTGGGCAAAAAGGGCGTATGCGTTTTTCCTGAATATATTCTGGAAGTTAAATTTGAGAGACAGCTTTCTTTTTTAATTGATGAATTAATTAATTTATTTTTGGCTGTGTTGGGTCTTCGTTTCTGTGCGAAGGCTTTCTCTAGTTGTGGCAAGCGGGGGCCACTCTTCATCGCGGTGCGCGGGCCTCTCACTATCGCGGCCTCTCTTGTTGCGGAGCACAGGCTCCAGACGCGCAGGCTCAGGAGTTGTGGCTCACGGGGCTAGTTGCTCCGCGGCATGTGGGAGCTTCCCAGACCAGGGCTCGAACCCGTGTCCCCTGCATTAGCAGGCAGATTCTCAACCACTGCGCCACCAGGGAAGCCCCTTGAATAGTTTTGTATTTAAAGTTTGTCTGTGGGGACTTCCCTGGTGACGCAGTGGTTAAGAGTCCGCCTGCCAATGCAGGGGACACGGGCTCGAGCCCTGGTCCGGGAAGCTCCCACATGCCGCAGAGCAACCAAGCCTGCGCGGCACAACTACTGAAGCCTGCGCGCCTAGAGCCCGTGCTCGCCCACAAGAGAAGCCACCGCAATGAGAAGCCCGTGCACCACAACGAAGAGTAGCCCCGCTCGACGCAACTAGAGCAAGCCCACATGCAGCAACGAAGACCCAATGCAGCCAAACATAAATTATAAACTAAAATAAAATTTGCCTCTGAATAACTTTGAGTGAATTTGGTATAAGTTGTAAAGTTTGCATCTACATTCACTTCATTCCAAATGGTTTCCAATTAATTGTTCCTTAACTACTTTTAGAAAACTTTTGGGATAGAGACTCCATTTTCGTTTGAATTTCCAGTTTAATGGATTCAGCAGTCCTATCAGTAGGGCACACTGCCTCCAGTGACCTGTGAGGGAGGCGCGGCCTGCACTTCCTGCACTGACCACAGGGTGGCGCCGAGTTCGCCTCTCTGACCCACAGCGCATGCTCCTTCCATGGAACTGGATTGTGAGGGCAGCTGAGAGGAGTTGAGCCGCCTCAGGCGCGGGGGCGGGGGCGGGGGCCTTCGGGTAGGATGCCAGGCTCAGCGTCTCTGCTGAGAGGAACTCGGTCTCCATCTCCTCAGGACTCGCTGGGGTTTCGGCTTCAGGACAAAGTGGGGCTGCCTCCACGCTGACTAGGGAACTAGGTTTCCTGAGGACCCAGGTGATGCCTGAGGAAAAGGTGAAGAGACGGTGAGGAAAAGTGGGGAGAAGCTTCCTGTGGGCGACTGACCGTTGAGGGGGTCCGTCTTCGTGTGAGCGAGGGAGGGCTTGGCGTGGAAAGCTGGGTGTTTGGTCAGGTTTGTGTGCAGGGTAGCCAGCGTGAGTTATGGGGCGTCCAGTTTTCCCAGCACCATTTATCGTGGGGCGTGTCGTGCTCCTTGGTGTGTCCTTGGTCCCTGTGTCATAAATTCACCGACCCCGTCCGTGTGGGTTGAATTCTGGTCTCTCTGGCCTGTTCCTCTGGTCCCTGTGCCCGTTTAGAGCCAGTTCCACACTGTTTTGGTGACTGTAGCTTCTCAGGAGAGTGTGACGTCAGGGAGGGAGATGCCTCCAGCCCGTTCTCTTTTTTCAGGGTTTCTTTGGCTATTTGGGGTCCTTTGTGGTTCCCCACAGATATTAGGAGGATTTGCTCTATTTTGGGGGTAAATACCATGGAATTTTGGGAGGGATTTCATTCACTGTGTCCACTGCTTTGGGTAGCATGGATATTTTAACAATATTAATTGTTCCATTCCATGAGAACAGGATATCTTTCCATTTATTGGTGTGTTTTGCAATGTCTTCCTCAATGTCTTCAAGTTTTCAGTGTGCAGGTCTTTCACCTCCTTGGTTGACTTTATTCCCAGGTATTTTGTTCTTTTTGAATGCAGTTGTAAATAGGGTTGCTTTGTTTCTCTTTCTGATGGTTCATTATTAGTGTTTAGAAAGGCAACTGATCTCTGTGTATTGATTTTGCAACTTTACTGAATTGATTTATTAGTTCTAATAGTTTTTTTGTGGAATGAAGTGGAAAATTGGAATTCAAAAATCCCACTGTTTCTACCATATCCAGGTCATCCACAACACGGAGGACAGCGGCTCCTAATATAACCTTCCCACAGTGCCTCTAAATGACATGTGGACTTTGGGTGAACTGGATCTGGGTAAGGCTTGGCTTCTATATGGAAGTTTGATGTTTTCTCTGCTTTTCTGGCATGCTGTTGACATACATGATGTTTTGAAAAGTAATTGACTTTCCAGTAATTTCAAACATACAACTTTACATACATAAAAACAAGTCTCGTCCCTTGATTAAATATACTCCTAAATATTGATGTTGACATTCTTAAAAATGGAATTGTTCTCATAAATTCTTTTTCAGATTATTTTTTGCCAGCGTATGCATATAAGATAGATTTTCATGAATTGATATTTTGTTCTATAACTTTGCTTATTAATGAGTTGATTAGCTCAAATAATTTCTTTGCTGATTATAGGTAGTCTTATATATAAGATGATGTGACCTATGTTCTGTGAAGAGACACGGTTTTAATTTTTCCATTCACCCATGGATGCCTTTTCTTTCTTTCCTCAAGATTCTGGGTAGAACTTCCAGTACACTATTGAGTAACGGTGATGAAGGCCAGCTTCCTGGCCCTGTTCCTGATTTCAGGAGTAAATCTTTCAGTCTTTAACGCTGAGCATGATGTTTGCTGTGGCTTTTTGTACTACCCTTTTCCATATTGAGCAAATTTCCTTTTATTCCTGCTTTCTTGAGTGTTTTTCATGAAATAACACTGGATTTTCATTGTAGATGTTTTGCATTAATTGATATGATTATGTGTTTTTACTTCACACCATTATTGTGGTTGAATACATTGCTTACTTTTCATATGTTGAGCAACCTGAAATTTCTGGTGTAGAGATACTTGCTTATGGCATTATCCATTTAAAGTTCTGTTGGTTTCATGTTGCTATTATTGTGTGATAGATTTTTACGTTCATATTTGTAAGTTGTACTGGGGTAGTTTTCTTGTTTTTTTCCTTTATTTTTAAAATCTTTTTTAAAATAGTGGTTTTATTTCATTTTAATTATTTATTTATTTTGGCCACGTCCCATGGCTTGTGGGATCTTAGTTCCCCAGTCAGGGATCGAACCCGAGCCCTTGGCAGTGAAAGCACAGAGTCCTAACCACTGGGCCACCAGAGTATTCCCCAGTTTTCTTTTTCGAGATGTATTTGTATAATCTGATTAGACTTGGCTTGGTGTAAGTGGTTTGGAGGGTTAGCATTAGGGCTGGGGCTGGTGTGAGGGTTGGGGCTGTGTATGGTTTATGGTTGCTGTTATGGTTTAAGTTTTATGGTTAATGAGTTATTTATGGGTATGGTTAATGACTATATTTTATGGTTTGGTTATGGTTATGGTTTTGCTTATTGGTTAAGGTTTATGGTTTTGGTCTCAGGGTGTTAGGGTTCTGTGTTAGAGTGGGTGTTAGGGTATGGGTGAGAATTGGGGTACAGGTAGGATGCGGGTAGAGCATGGGTTAGGGTAAGGTACAGGTTTAGGGTACGGGTTAGGCTAAGGTTAGGTCAGGGCTTAGGGTCAGGATCAGAGTTTAGGGTTAGGGTCCATGTCAGGATTAGCGTCAAGGTTGAGCGAGGCCATTGTTTGCTGCTCCTCCAGTGCTGGATTCTCATTGATAGACGAATGAAATGTCTGCTCTGGTCACCCACTGTTTCAAATTGAGCTCAGCCTTAGTCAAGGGTTCTTAGGGCCTCAGAGGTCATGCAGGGTTTCCCTCCACCCTCCCTCCTGGGAAGGGTGATGCAGGCCCCACTCTGTCTGGGCAGCCCCAGGTCCAGCATGGCCCTGACATGCAGGATACTAAGTAGACGTGATGTAAGACTTGGTGCCTCAGTCTGCCAGTCCCCAGGTGCTGCCTTTTTTTTTCCCTTAATTAATTAATTAATTAATTTTGGGCTGTGTTGGGTCTGCATTGCTGCACGGAGGCTTTCTCTAGTTGCGGCGAGTGGGGGCTTCTCATTGCGGTGGCTTCTCTTGTTGCGGAGCACAGGCTCTAAGCGCGTGGGCTTCAGCAGTTGGGGCTCGCGGGTTCTAGAGCGCAGGCTCAGTAGTTGTGGTGCACGGGCTTAGTTGCTCCACAGCATGTGGGATCTTCCCGGACCAGGGCTCAAACCCGTGTCCCCTGCATTGGCAGGTGGATTCTTAACCACTGCGCCACCAGGGAAGTCTGGTGTTGCGTTCGTGAGGGCTGGTGGGGCCCTCCTGGGACTGGACGGATCCTATGTTCCATCTGCACGGGTGTCCAAGCAGGTCTCAGGACAGCCCTTGGCCTCTGAGCATCCAGGCAGGCACCCACGTTCCTCCAGCTCAGGTTAGCCTTGGCCCCTGCAGCCCCCGTGGCCAATTACTGAGCTGATTGTGTCTTTACTCTTTCAAATTAAATCGCTCTCTCCAGGTGGGCGAGAAGTTTACTTGTGAACTTGGGTAGGGTTAGGGGTTAGGGGTTAAGGGTTAGGGGTTAGGGTCAGGGTTAGGGCTAGGGCTAGGGGTTAGGGTTAGGCGTAGGGTTGGGTTAGGGTTAGGGTTTAGGTTTAGGGTTAGGGTTAGTGTTGGGTTAGGGTTACGGTTAAGGTAGGGTTAGGGTTGGGTTAGGGTTCGGGTTAGGGTTTAGGGTTAGGGTGTCCAGCCTTACGTCCCATTGAGCTGTGAGTGTAGATGTGGTCAGTCCAGTTGCATCACAGCCCCTGATTGAATTTTGTGAGAATTCCTCTCTCTCTCACTGTCTTTCTTTTTTTATAATTAATTTTTATAATGGGGTGTAGCTGATTTGCAATGTTGTGTTTCTTGGTGCTGTACATCCACCTGAGTCACTTACAGAGAGACATCAATAAATTCTTTTCTAGTTTCTAGTAGTCAGATATATGTTTTTTCTGTGAATAGAGTGTGCTGAGTCCAGTTCCTTGAACCATGAGTATGTCTTGGCGATTACATTATTGGCGTATGGAACGGTATCTGTGCCAATTTCAACCTCCTGGTTTATGCATCACCGCACCACACTTTTCCCCTTAAGCAGCCGTAAGTGTGTTTTGTAAATGTGTGATGGTGTTCTGTTTGTAATTCAGTTCATGGTTGGCGATTTTTAGATTCCCTTTATAAGTGATATCTTATGATAAGTTTCTCTTGCTGTCTAACTTATTTCACTCTCAATGACCATACATAAGTCCCCCTGAGTTGCTGCAACTGGCCTCATTTCATTGATTTCAGGGCTGAGTAATATTCCGTTGTGCTTAAGTACCAAATTTTCTTTCACCGTTTTTTCCTTCCAAGGACTATTAAGTTGCACCCAAGTCGAGGCTGTTGTAAACATAGCAGCAGTAAACGGGGTACCTGCATCCTGTGGATTTTTGGTTTTGCCGACATATAGGCCCATGAGTGGAAGCGCCCTATGCTTTGTAGCTCTGTTTTTTAGATGCTTCAGGAAACACAGCACACTTCTCCAGAGTGGCCGTTGGCAATTTACATTCCCCCCTTCAGCGTAACAAGGCTCCCTTTTCTCCTCTCCTTGTCCTGCATATCTGGTTTTTACCCTTTGTGAGGATGGTCCTTTTTTCTGATTCGAAGTGATACCTCTCTGTAGTGTTGATTTGCATTGCCCACTTCTTTGGTTGGGCAAAAAGGGCGTATGCATTTTTCCTGAATATATTCTGGAAGTTAAATTTGAGAGACAGCTTTCTTTTTTAATTGATGAATTAATTAATTTATTTTTGGCTGTGTTGGGTCTTCGTTTCTGTGCGAAGGCTTTCTCTAGTTGTGGCAAGCGGGGGCCACTCTTCATCGCGGTGCGCGGGCCTCTCACTATCGCGGCCTCTCTTGTTGCGGAGCACAGGCTCCAGACGCGCAGGCTCAGGAGTTGTGGCTCACGGGGCTAGTTGCTCCGCGGCATGTGGGAGCTTCCCAGACCAGGGCTCGAACCCGTGTCCCCTGCATTAGCAGGCAGATTCTCAACCACTGCGCCACCAGGGAAGCCCCTTGAATAGTTTTGTATTTAAAGTTTGTCTGTGGGGACTTCCCTGGTGACGCAGTGGTTAAGAGTCCGCCTGCCAATGCAGGGGACACGGGCTCGAGCCCTGGTCCGGGAAGCTCCCACATGCCGCAGAGCAACCAAGCCTGCGCGGCACAACTACTGAAGCCTGCGCGCCTAGAGCCCGTGCTCGCCCACAAGAGAAGCCACCGCAATGAGAAGCCCGTGCACCACAACGAAGAGTAGCCCCGCTCGACGCAACTAGAGCAAGCCCACATGCAGCAACGAAGACCCAATGCAGCCAAACATAAATTATAAACTAAAATAAAATTTGCCTCTGAATAACTTTGAGTGAATTTGGTATAAGTTGTAAAGTTTGCATCTACATTCACTTCATTCCAAATGGTTTCCAATTAATTGTTCCTTAACTACTTTTAGAAAACTTTTGGGACAGAGACTCCATTTTCGTTTGAATTTCCAGTTTACTGGATTCAGCAGTCCTGTCAGTAGGGCACGCTGCCTCCAGTGACCTGTGAGGGAGGCGCGGCCTGCACTTCCTGCACTGACCACAGGGTGGCGCCGAGTTCGCCTCTCTGACCCACAGCGCATGCTCCTTCCATGGAACTCGATTGTGAGGGCAGCTGAGAGGAGTTGAGCCGCCTCAGGCGCGGGGGCGGGGGCGGGGGCGGGGGCCTTCAGGTAGGACGCCTGGCTCTGCTTCTCTGCTGAGAGCTCGGTCTCCATCTCCTCAGGACTCGCTGGGATTTCGGCTTCAGGACAAAGTGGGGCTGCCTCCACGCTGACTAGGGAACTAGGTTTCCTGAGGACCCAGGTGATGCCTGAGGAAAAGGTGAAGAGACGGTGAGGAAAAGTGGGGAGAAGCTTCCTGTGGGCGACTGACCATTGAGGGGGTCCGTCTTCGTGTGAGCGAGGGAGGGCTTGGCGTGGAAAGCTGGGTGTTTGGTCAGGTTTGTGTGCAGGGTAGCCAGCGTGAGTTATGGGGCGTCCAGTTTTCCCAGCACCATTTATCGTGGGGCGTGTCGTGCTCCTTGGTGTGTCCTTGGTCCCTGTGTCATAAATTCACCGACCCCGTCCGTGTGGGTTGAATTCTGGTCTCTCTGGCCTGTTCCTCTGGTCCCTGTGCCCGTTTAGAGCCAGTTCCACACTGTTTTGGTGACTGTAGCTTCTCAGGAGAGTGTGACGTCAGGGAGGGAGATGCCTCCAGCCCGTTCTCTTTTTTCAGGGTTTCTTTGGCTATTTGGGGTCCTTTGTGGTTCCCCACAGATATTAGGAGGATTTGCTCTATTTTGGGGGAAAATACCATGGAATATTGGGAGGGATTTCACTCACTGTGTCCACTGCTTTGGGTAGCATGGATATTTTAACAATATTAATTGTTCCATTCCATGAGAACAGGATATCTTTCCATTTATTGGTGTGTTTTGCAATGTCTTCATCAATGTCTTCAAGTTTTCAGTGTGCAGGTCTTTCACCTCCTTGGTTGACTTTATTCCCAGGTATTTTGTTCTTTTTGAATGCAGTTGTAAATAGGGTTGCTTTGTTTCTCTTTCTGATGGTTCATTATTAGTGTTTAGAAAGGCAACTGATCTCTGTGTATTGATTTTGCAACTTTACTGAATTGATTTATTAGTTCTAATAGTTTTTTTGTGGAATGAAGTGGAAAATTGGAATTCAAAAATCCCACTGTTTCTACCATATCCAGGTCATCCACAACACGGAGGACAGCGGCTCCTAATATAACCTTCCCACAGTGCCTCTAAATGACATGTGGACTTTGGGTGAACTGGATCTGGGTAAGGCTTGGCTTCTATATGGAAGTTTGATGTTTTCTCTGCTTTTCTGGCATGCTGTTGACATACATGATGTTTTGAAAAGTAATTGACTTTCCAGTAATTTCAAACATACAACTTTACATACATAAAAACAAGTCTCGTACCTTGATTAAATATACTCCTAAATATTGATGTTGACATTCTTAAAAATGGAATTGTTCTCATAAATTCTTTTTCAGATTATTTTTTGCCAGTGTATGCATATAAGATAGATTTTCATGAATTGATATTTTGTTCTATAACTTTGCTTATTAATGAGTTGATTAGCTCAAATAATTTCTTTGCTGATTATAGGTAGTCTTATATATAAGATGATGTGACCTATGTTCTGTGAAGAGACACGGTTTTAATTTTTCCATTCACCCATGGATGCCTTTTCTTTCTTTCCTCAAGATTCTGGGTAGAACTTCCAGTACACTATTGAGTAACGGTGATGTAGGCCAGCTTACTGGCCCTGTTCCTGATTTCAGGAGTAAATCTTTCAGTCTTTAACGTTGAGCATGATGTTTGCTGTGGCTTTCTGTACTACTCTTTTCCATATTGAGCAAATTTCCTTTTATTCCTGCTTTCTTGAGTGTTTTTCATGAAATAACACTGGATTTTCATTGTAGATTTTTTGCATTAATTGATATGATTATGTGTTTTTACTTCACACCATTATTGTGGTTGAATACATTGCTTACTTTTCATATGTTGAGCAACCTGAAATTTCTGGTGTAGAGATACTTGCTTATGGCATTATCCATTTAAAGTTCTGTTGGTTTCATGTTGCTATCATTGTGTGATAGATTTTTACGTTCATATTTGTAAGTTGTACTGGGGTAGTTTTCTTGTTTTTTTCCTTTATTTTTAAAATCTTTTTTAAAATAGTGGTTTTATTTCATTTTAATTATTTATTTATTTTGGCCACGTCCCATGGCTTGTGGGATCTTAGTTCCCCAGTCAGGGATCGAACCCGAGCCCTTGGCAGTGAAAACACAGAGTCCTAACCACTGGGCCACCAGAGTATTCCCCAGTTTTCTTTTTCGAGATGTATTTGTATAATCTGATTAGACTTGGCTTGGTGTAAGTGGTTTGGAGGGTTAGCATTAGGGCTGGGGCTGGTGTGAGGGTTGGGGCTGTGTATGGTTTATGGTTGCTGTTATGGTTTAAGTTTTATGGTTAATGAGTTATTTATGGGTATGGTTAATGACTATATTTTATGGTTTGGTTATGGTTATGGTTTTGCTTATTGGTTAAGGTTTATGGTTTTGGTCTCAGGGTGTTAGGGTTCTGTGTTAGAGTGGGTGTTAGGGTATGGGTGAGAATTGGGGTACAGGTAGGATGCGGGTAGAGCATGGGTTAGGGTAAGGTACAGGTTTAGGGTACGGGTTAGGCTAAGGTTAGGTCAGGGCTTAGGGTCAGGATCAGAATTTAGGGTTAGGGTCCATGTCAGGATTAGCGTCAAGGTTGAGCGAGGCCATTGTTTGCTGCTCCTCCAGTGCTGGATTCTCATTGATAGACGAATGAAATGTCTGCTCTGGTCACCCACTGTTTCAAATTGAGCTCAGCCTTAGTCAAGGGTTCTTAGGGCCTCAGAGGTCATGCAGGGTTTCCCTCCACCCTCCCTCCTGGGAAGGGTGATGCAGGCCCCACTCTGTCTGGGCAGCCCCAGGTCCAGCATGGCCCTGACATGCAGGATACTAAGTAGACGTGATGTAAGACTTGGTGCCTCAGTCTGCCAGTCCCCAGGTGCTGCCTTTTTTTTTCCCTTAATTAATTAATTAATTAATTTTGGGCTGTGTTGGGTCTGCATTGCTGCACGGAGGCTTTCTCTAGTTGCGGCGAGTGGGGGCTTCTCATTGCGGTGGCTTCTCTTGTTGCGGAGCACAGGCTCTAAGCGCGTGGGCTTCAGCAGTTGGGGCTCGCGGGTTCTAGAGCGCAGGCTCAGTAGTTGTGGTGCACGGGCTTAGTTGCTCCACAGCATGTGGGATCTTCCCGGACCAGGGCTCAAACCCGTGTCCCCTGCATTGGCAGGTGGATTCTTAACCACTGCGCCACCAGGGAAGTCTGGTGTTGCGTTCGTGAGGGCTGGTGGGGCCCTCCTGGGACTGGACGGATCCTATGTTCCATCTGCACGGGTGTCCAAGCAGGTCTCAGGACAGCCCTTGGCCTCTGAGCATCCAGGCAGGCACCCACGTTCCTCCAGCTCAGGTTAGCCTTGGCCCCTGCAGCCCCCGTGGCCAATTACTGAGCTGATTGTGTCTTTACTCTTTCAAATTAAATCGCTCTCTCCAGGTGGGCGAGAAGTTTACTTGTGAACTTGGGTAGGGTTAGGGGTTAGGGGTTAAGGGTTAGGAGTTAGGGTCAGGGTTAGGGCTAGGGCTAGGGCTAGGGGTTAGGGTTAGGCGTAGGGTTGGGTTAGGGTTAGGGTTTAGGTTTAGGGTTAGGGTTAGTGTTGGGTTAGGGTTACGGTTAAGGTAGGGTTAGGGTTGGGTTAGGGTTCGGGTTAGGGTTTAGGGTTAGGGTGTCCAGCCTTACGTCCCATTGAGCTGTGAGTGTAGATGTGGTCAGTCCAGTTGCATCACAGCCCCTGCTTGAATTTTGTGAGAATTCCTCTCTCTCTCACTGTCTTTCTTTTTTTATAATTAATTTTCATAATGGGGTGTAGCTGATTTGCAATGTTGTGTTTCTTGGTGCTGTACATCCACCTGAGTCACTTACAGAGAGACATCAATAAATTCTTTTCTAGTTTCTAGTAGTCAGATATATGTTTTTTCTGTGAATAGAGTGTGCTGAGTCCAGTTCCTTGAACCATGAGTATGTCTTGGCGATTACATTATTGGCGTATGGAACGGTATCTGTGCCAATTTCAACCTCCTGGTTTATGCATCACCGCACCACACTTTTCCCCTTAAGCAGCCGTAAGTGTGTTTTGTAAATGTGTGATGGTGTTCTGTTTGTAATTCAGTTCATGGTTGGCGATTTTTAGATTCCCTTTATAAGTGATATCTTATGATAAGTTTCTCTTGCTGTCTAACTTATTTCACTCTCAATGACCATACATAAGTCCCCCTGAGTTGCTGCAACTGGCCTCATTTCATTGATTTCAGGGCTGAGTAATATTCCGTTGTGCTTAAGTACCAAATTTTCTTTCACCGTTTTTTCCTTCCAAGGACTATTAAGTTGCACCCAAGTCGAGGCTGTTGTAAACATAGCAGCAGTAAACAGGGTACCTGCATCCTGTGGATTTTTGGTTTTGCCGACATATAGGCCCATGAGTGGAAGCGCCCTATGCTTTGTAGCTCTGTTTTTTAGATGCTTCAGGAAACACAGCACACTTCTCCAGAGTGGCCGTTGGCAATTTACATTCCCCCCTTCAGCGTAACAAGGCTCCCTTTTCTCCTCTCCTTGTCCTGCATATCTGGTTTTTACCCTTTGTGAGGATGGTCCTTTTTTCTGATTCGAAGTGATACCTCTCTGTAGTGTTGATTTGCATTGCCCGCTTCTTTGGTTGGGCAAAAAGGGCGTATGCGTTTTTCCTGAATATATTCTGGAAGTTAAATTTGAGAGACAGCTTTCTTTTTTAATTGATGAATTAATTAATTTATTTTTGGCTGTGTTGGGTCTTCGTTTCTGTGCGAAGGCTTTCTCTAGTTGTGGCAAGCGGGGGCCACTCTTCATCGCGGTGCGCGGGCCTCTCACTATCGCGGCCTCTCTTGTTGCGGAGCACAGGCTCCAGACGCGCAGGCTCAGGAGTTGTGGCTCACGGGGCTAGTTGCTCCGCGGCATGTGGGAGCTTCCCAGACCAGGGCTCGAACCCGTGTCCCCTGCATTAGCAGGCAGATTCTCAACCACTGCGCCACCAGGGAAGCCCCTTGAATAGTTTTGTATTTAAAGTTTGTCTGTGGGGACTTCCCTGGTGACGCAGTGGTTAAGAGTCCGCCTGCCAATGCAGGGGACACGGGCTCGAGCCCTGGTCCGGGAAGCTCCCACATGCCGCAGAGCAACCAAGCCTGCGTGGCACAACTACTGAAGCCTGCGCGCCTAGAGCCCGTGCTCGCCCACAAGAGAAGCCACCGCAATGAGAAGCCCGTGCACCACAACGAAGAGTAGCCCCGCTCGACGCAACTAGAGCAAGCCCACATGCAGCAACGAAGACCCAATGCAGCCAAACATAAATTATAAACTAAAATAAAATTTGCCTCTGAATAACTTTGAGTGAATTTGGTATAAGTTGTAAAGTTTGCATCTACATTCACTTCATTCCAAATGGTTTCCAATTAATTGTTCCTTAACTACTTTTAGAAAACTTTTGGGATAGAGACTCCATTTTCGTTTGAATTTCCAGTTTAATGGATTCAGCAGTTCTGTCAGTAGGGCACGCTGCCTCCAGTGACCTGTGAGGGAGGCACGGCCTGCACTTCCTGCACTGACCACAGGGTGGCGCCGAGTTCGCCTCTCTGACCCACAGCGCATGCTCCTTCCATGGAACTCGATTGTGAGGGCAGCTGAGAGGAGTTGAGCCGCCTCAGGCGCGGGGGCGGGGGCGGGGGCGGGGGCCTTCAGGTAGGACGCCCGGCTCTGCTTCTCTGCTGAGAGCTTGGTCTCCATCTCCTCAGGACTCGCTGGGGTTTCGGCTTCAGGACAAAGTGGGGCTGCCTCCACGCTGACTAGGGAACTAGGTTTCCTGAGGACCCAGGTGATGCCTGAGGAAAAGGTGAAGAGACGGTGAGGAAAAGTGGGGAGAAGCTTCCTGTGGGCGACTGACCGTTGAGGGGGTCCGTCTTCGTGTGAGCGAGGGAGGGCTTGGCGTGGAAAGCTGGGTGTTTGGTCAGGTTTGTGTGCAGGGTAGCCAGCGTGAGTTATGGGGCGTCCAGTTTTCCCAGCACCATTTATCGTGGGGCGTGTCGTGCTCCTTGGTGTGTCCTTGGTCCCTGTGTCATAAATTCACCGACCCCGTCCGTGTGGGTTGAATTCTGGTCTCTCTGGCCTGTTCCTCTGGTCCCTGTGCCCGTTTAGAGCCAGTTCCACACTGTTTTGGTGACTGTAGCTTCTCAGGAGAGTGTGACGTCAGGGAGGGAGATGCCTCCAGCCCGTTCTCTTTTTTCAGGGTTTCTTTGGCTATTTGGGGTCCTTTGTGGTTCCCCACAGATATTAGGAGGATTTGCTCTATTTTGGGGGTAAATACCATGGAATTTTGGGAGGGATTGCATTCACTGTGTCCACTGCTTTGGGTAGCATGGATGTTTTAACAATATTAATTGTTCCATTCCATGAGAACAGGATATCTTTCCATTTATTGGTGTGTTTTGCAATGTCTTCCTCAATGTCTTCAAGTTTTCAGTGTGCAGGTCTTTCACCTCCTTGGTTGACTTTATTCCCAGGTATTTTGTTCTTTTTGAATGCAGTTGTAAATAGGGTTGCTTTGTTTCTCTTTCTGATGGTTCATTATTAGTGTTTAGAAAGGCAACTGATCTCTGTGTATTGATTTTGCAACTTTACTGAATTGATTTATTAGTTCTAATAGTTTTTTTGTGGAATGAAGTGGAAAATTGGAATTCAAAAATCCCACTGTTTCTACCATATCCAGGTCATCCACAACACGGAGGACAGCGGCTCCTAATATAACCTTCCCACAGTGCCTCTAAATGACATGTGGACTTTGGGTGAACTGGATCTGGGTAAGGCTTGGCTTCTATATGGAAGTTTGATGTTTTCTCTGCTTTTCTGGCATGCTGTTGACATACATGATGTTTTGAAAAGTAATTGACTTTCCAGTAATTTCAAACATACAACTTTACATACATAAAAACAAGTCTCGTCCCTTGATTAAATATACTCCTAAATATTGATGTTGACATTCTTAAAAATGGAATTGTTCTCATAAATTCTTTTTCAGATTATTTTTTGCCAGCGTATGCATATAAGATAGATTTTCATGAATTGATATTTTGTTCTATAACTTTGCTTATTAATGAGTTGATTAGCTCAAATAATTTCTTTGCTGATTATAGGTAGTCTTATATATAAGATGATGTGACCTATGTTCTGTGAAGAGACACGGTTTTAATTTTTCCATTCACCCATGGATGCCTTTTCTTTCTTTCCTCAAGATTCTGGGTAGAACTTCCAGTACACTATTGAGTAACGGTGATGAAGGCCAGCTTCCTGGCCCTGTTCCTGATTTCAGGAGTAAATCTTTCAGTCTTTAACGTTGAGCATGATGTTTGCTGTGGCTTTTTGTACTACCCTTTTCCATATTGAGCAAGTTTCCTTTTATTCCTGCTTTCTTGAGTGTTTTTCATGAAATAACACTGGATTTTCATTGTAGATGTTTTGCATTAATTGATATGATTATGTGTTTTTACTTCACACCATTATTGTGGTTGAATACATTGCTTACTTTTCATATGTTGAGCAACCTGAAATTTCTGGTGTAGAGATACTTGCTTATGGCATTATCCATTTAAAGTTCTGTTGGTTTCATGTTGCTATTATTGTGTGATAGATTTTTACGTTCATATTTGTAAGTTGTACTGGGGTAGTTTTCTTGTTTTTTTCCTTTATTTTTAAAATCTTTTTTAAAATAGTGGTTTTATTTCATTTTAATTATTTATTTATTTTGGCCACGTCCCATGGCTTGTGGGATCTTAGTTCCCCAGTCAGGGATCGAACCCGAGCCCTTGGCAGTGAAAGCACAGAGTCCTAACCACTGGGCCACCAGAGTATTCCCCAGTTTTCTTTTTCGAGATGTATTTGTATAATCTGATTAGACTTGGCTTGGTGTAAGTGGTTTGGAGGGTTAGCATTAGGGCTGGGGCTGGTGTGAGGGTTGGGGCTGTGTATGGTTTATGGTTGCTGTTATGGTTTAAGTTTTATGGTTAATGAGTTATTTATGGGTATGGTTAATGACTATATTTTATGGTTTGGTTATGGTTATGGTTTTGCTTATTGGTTAAGGTTTATGGTTTTGGTCTCAGGGTGTTAGGGTTCTGTGTTAGAGTGGGTGTTAGGGTATGGGTGAGAATTGGGGTACAGGTAGGATGCGGGTAGAGCATGGGTTAGGGTAAGGTACAGGTTTAGGGTACGGGTTAGGCTAAGGTTAGGTCAGGGCTTAGGGTCAGGATCAGAGTTTAGGGTTAGGGTCCATGTCAGGATTAGCGTCAAGGTTGAGCGAGGCCATTGTTTGCTGCTCCTCCAGTGCTGGATTCTCATTGATAGACGAATGAAATGTCTGCTCTGGTCACCCACTGTTTCAAATTGAGCTCAGCCTTAGTCAAGGGTTCTTAGGGCCTCAGAGGTCATGCAGGGTTTCCCTCCACCCTCCCTCCTGGGAAGGGTGATGCAGGCCCCACTCTGTCTGGGCAGCCCCAGGTCCAGCATGGCCCTGACATGCAGGATACTAAGTAGACGTGATGTAAGACTTGGTGCCTCAGTCTGCCAGTCCCCAGGTGCTGCCTTTTTTTTTCCCTTAATTAATTAATTAATTAATTTTGGGCTGTGTTGGGTCTGCATTGCTGCACGGAGGCTTTCTCTAGTTGCGGCGAGTGGGGGCTTCTCATTGCGGTGGCTTCTCTTGTTGCGGAGCACAGGCTCTAAGCGCGTGGGCTTCAGCAGTTGGGGCTCGCGGGTTCTAGAGCGCAGGCTCAGTAGTTGTGGTGCACGGGCTTAGTTGCTCCACAGCATGTGGGATCTTCCCGGACCAGGGCTCAAACCCGTGTCCCCTGCATTGGCAGGTGGATTCTTAACCACTGCGCCACCAGGGAAGTCTGGTGTTGCGTTCGTGAGGGCTGGTGGGGCCCTCCTGGGACTGGACGGATCCTATGTTCCATCTGCACGGGTGTCCAAGCAGGTCTCAGGACAGCCCTTGGCCTCTGAGCATCCAGGCAGGCACCCACGTTCCTCCAGCTCAGGTTAGCCTTGGCCCCTGCAGCCCCCGTGGCCAATTACTGAGCTGATTGTGTCTTTACTCTTTCAAATTAAATCGCTCTCTCCAGGTGGGCGAGAAGTTTACTTGTGAACTTGGGTAGGGTTAGGGGTTAGGGGTTAAGGGTTAGGGGTTAGGGTCAGGGTTAGGGCTAGGGCTAGGGGTTAGGGTTAGGCGTAGGGTTGGGTTAGGGTTAGGGTTTAGGTTTAGGGTTAGGGTTAGTGTTGGGTTAGGGTTACGGTTAAGGTAGGGTTAGGGTTGGGTTAGGGTTCGGGTTAGGGTTTAGGGTTAGGGTGTCCAGCCTTACGTCCCATTGAGCTGTGAGTGTAGATGTGGTCAGTCCAGTTGCATCACAGCCCCTGCTTGAATTTTGTGAGAATTCCTCTCTCTCTCACTGTCTTTCTTTTTTTATAATTAATTTTCATAATGGGGTGTAGCTGATTTGCAATGTTGTGTTTCTTGGTGCTGTACATCCACCTGAGTCACTTACAGAGAGACATCAATAAATTCTTTTCTAGTTTCTAGTAGTCAGATATATGTTTTTTCTGTGAATAGAGTGTGCTGAGTCCAGTTCCTTGAACCATGAGTATGTCTTGGCGATTACATTATTGGCGTATGGAACGGTATCTGTGCCAATTTCAACCTCCTGGTTTATGCATCACCGCACCACACTTTTCCCCTTAAGCAGCCGTAAGTGTGTTTTGTAAATGTGTGATGGTGTTCTGTTTGTAATTCAGTTCATGGTTGGCGATTTTTAGATTCCCTTTATAAGTGATATCTTATGATAAGTTTCTCTTGCTGTCTAACTTATTTCACTCTCAATGACCATACATAAGTCCCCCTGAGTTGCTGCAACTGGCCTCATTTCATTGATTTCAGGGCTGAGTAATATTCCGTTGTGCTTAAGTACCAAATTTTCTTTCACCGTTTTTTCCTTCCAAGGACTATTAAGTTGCACCCAAGTCGAGGCTGTTGTAAACATAGCAGCAGTAAACGGGGTACCTGCATCCTGTGGATTTTTGGTTTTGCCGACATATAGGCCCATGAGTGGAAGCGCCCTATGCTTTGTAGCTCTGTTTTTTAGATGCTTCAGGAAACACAGCACACTTCTCCAGAGTGGCCGTTGGCAATTTACATTCCCCCCTTCAGCGTAACAAGGCTCCCTTTTCTCCTCTCCTTGTCCTGCATATCTGGTTTTTACCCTTTGTGAGGATGGTCCTTTTTTCTGATTCGAAGTGATACCTCTCTGTAGTGTTGATTTGCATTGCCCGCTTCTTTGGTTGGGCAAAAAGGGCGTATGCGTTTTTCCTGAATATATTCTGGAAGTTAAATTTGAGAGACAGCTTTCTTTTTTAATTGATGAATTAATTAATTTATTTTTGGCTGTGTTGGGTCTTCGTTTCTGTGCGAAGGCTTTCTCTAGTTGTGGCAAGCGGGGGCCACTCTTCATCGCGGTGCGCGGGCCTCTCACTATCGCGGCCTCTCTTGTTGCGGAGCACAGGCTCCAGACGCGCAGGCTCAGGAGTTGTGGCTCACGGGGCTAGTTGCTCCGCGGCATGTGGGAGCTTCCCAGACCAGGGCTCGAACCCGTGTCCCCTGCATTAGCAGGCAGATTCTCAACCACTGCGCCACCAGGGAAGCCCCTTGAATAGTTTTGTATTTAAAGTTTGTCTGTGGGGACTTCCCTGGTGACGCAGTGGTTAAGAGTCCGCCTGCCAATGCAGGGGACACGGGCTCGAGCCCTGGTCCGGGAAGCTCCCACATGCCGCAGAGCAACCAAGCCTGCGCGGCACAACTACTGAAGCCTGCGCGCCTAGAGCCCGTGCTCGCCCACAAGAGAAGCCACCGCAATGAGAAGCCCGTGCACCACAACGAAGAGTAGCCCCGCTCGACGCAACTAGAGCAAGCCCACATGCAGCAACGAAGACCCAATGCAGCCAAACATAAATTATAAACTAAAATAAAATTTGCCTCTGAATAACTTTGAGTGAATTTGGTATAAGTTGTAAAGTTTGCATCTACATTCACTTCATTCCAAATGGTTTCCAATTAATTGTTCCTTAACTACTTTTAGAAAACTTTTGGGATAGAGACTCCATTTTCGTTTGAATTTCCAGTTTAATGGATTCAGCAGTCCTATCAGTAGGGCACACTGCCTCCAGTGACCTGTGAGGGAGGCGCGGCCTGCACTTCCTGCACTGACCACAGGGTGGCGCCGAGTTCGCCTCTCTGACCCACAGCGCATGCTCCTTCCATGGAACTGGATTGTGAGGGCAGCTGAGAGGAGTTGAGCCGCCTCAGGCGCGGGGGCGGGGGCGGGGGCCTTCGGGTAGGATGCCAGGCTCAGCGTCTCTGCTGAGAGGAACTCGGTCTCCATCTCCTCAGGACTCGCTGGGGTTTCGGCTTCAGGACAAAGTGGGGCTGCCTCCACGCTGACTAGGGAACTAGGTTTCCTGAGGACCCAGGTGATGCCTGAGGAAAAGGTGAAGAGACGGTGAGGAAAAGTGGGGAGAAGCTTCCTGTGGGCGACTGACCGTTGAGGGGGTCCGTCTTCGTGTGAGCGAGGGAGGGCTTGGCGTGGAAAGCTGGGTGTTTGGTCAGGTTTGTGTGCAGGGTAGCCAGCGTGAGTTATGGGGCGTCCAGTTTTCCCAGCACCATTTATCGTGGGGCGTGTCGTGCTCCTTGGTGTGTCCTTGGTCCCTGTGTCATAAATTCACCGACCCCGTCCGTGTGGGTTGAATTCTGGTCTCTCTGGCCTGTTCCTCTGGTCCCTGTGCCCGTTTAGAGCCAGTTCCACACTGTTTTGGTGACTGTAGCTTCTCAGCAGAGTGTGACGTCAGGGAGGGAGATGCCTCCAGCCCGTTCTCTTTTTTCAGGGTTTCTTTGGCTATTTGGGGTCCTTTGTGGTTCCCCACAGATATTAGGAGGATTTGCTCTATTTTGGGGGTAAATACCATGGAATTTTGGGAGGGATTGCATTCACTGTGTCCACTGCTTTGGGTAGCATGGATATTTTAACAATATTAATTGTTCCATTCCATGAGAACAGGATATCTTTCCATTTATTGGTGTGTTTTGCAATGTCTTCCTCAATGTCTTCAAGTTTTCAGTGTGCAGGTCTTTCACCTCCTTGGTTGACTTTATTCCCAGGTATTTTGTTCTTTTTGAATGCAGTTGTAAATAGGGTTGCTTTGTTTCTCTTTCTGATGGTTCATTATTAGTGTTTAGAAAGGCAACTGATCTCTGTGTATTGATTTTGCAACTTTACTGAATTGATTTATTAGTTCTAATAGTTTTTTTGTGGAATGAAGTGGAAAATTGGAATTCAAAAATCCCACTGTTTCTACCATATCCAGGTCATCCACAACACGGAGGACAGCGGCTCCTAATATAACCTTCCCACAGTGCCTCTAAATGACATGTGGACTTTGGGTGAACTGGATCTGGGTAAGGCTTGGCTTCTATATGGAAGTTTGATGTTTTCTCTGCTTTTCTGGCATGCTGTTGACATACATGATGTTTTGAAAAGTAATTGACTTTCCAGTAATTTCAAACATACAACTTTACATACATAAAAACAAGTCTCGTCCCTTGATTAAATATACTCCTAAATATTGATGTTGACATTCTTAAAAATGGAATTGTTCTCATAAATTCTTTTTCAGATTATTTTTTGCCAGCGTATGCATATAAGATAGATTTTCATGAATTGATATTTTGTTCTATAACTTTGCTTATTAATGAGTTGATTAGCTCAAATAATTTCTTTGCTGATTATAGGTAGTCTTATATATAAGATGATGTGACCTATGTTCTGTGAAGAGACCCGGTTTTAATTTTTCCATTCACCCATGGATGCCTTTTCTTTCTTTCCTCAAGATTCTGGGTAGAACTTCCAGTACACTATTGAGTAACGGTGATGAAGGCCAGCTTCCTGGCCCTGTTCCTGATTTCAGGAGTAAATCTTTCAGTCTTTAACGTTGAGCATGATGTTTGCTGTGGCTTTTTGTACTACCCTTTTCCATATTGAGCAAATTTCCTTTTATTCCTGCTTTCTTGAGTGTTTTTCATGAAATAACACTGGATTTTCATTGTAGATGTTTTGCATTAATTGATATGATTATGTGTTTTTACTTCACACCATTATTGTGGTTGAATACATTGCTTACTTTTCATATGTTGAGCAACCTGAAATTTCTGGTGTAGAGATACTTGCTTATGGCATTATCCATTTAAAGTTCTGTTGGTTTCATGTTGCTATTATTGTGTGATAGATTTTTACGTTCATATTTGTAAGTTGTACTGGGGTAGTTTTCTTGTTTTTTTCCTTTATTTTTAAAATCTTTTTTAAAATAGTGGTTTTATTTCATTTTAATTATTTATTTATTTTGGCCACGTCCCATGGCTTGTGGGATCTTAGTTCCCCAGTCAGGGATCGAACCCGAGCCCTTGGCAGTGAAAGCACAGAGTCCTAACCACTGGGCCACCAGAGTATTCCCCAGTTTTCTTTTTCAAGATGTATTTGTATAATCTGATTAGACTTGGCTTGGTGTAAGTGGTTTGGAGGGTTAGCATTAGGGCTGGGGCTGGTGTGAGGGTTGGGGCTGTGTATGGTTTATGGTTGCTGTTATGGTTTAAGTTTTATGGTTAATGAGTTATTTATGGGTATGGTTAATGACTATATTTTATGGTTTGGTTATGGTTATGGTTTTGCTTATTGGTTAAGGTTTATGGTTTTGGTCTCAGGGTGTTAGGGTTCTGTGTTAGAGTGGGTGTTAGGGTATGGGTGAGAATTGGGGTACAGGTAGGATGCGGGTAGAGCATGGGTTAGGGTAAGGTACAGGTTTAGGGTACGGGTTAGTCTAAGGTTAGGTCAGGGCTTAGGGTCAGGATCAGAGTTTAGGGTTAGGGTCCATGTCAGGATTAGCGTCAAGGTTGAGCGAGGCCATTGTTTGCTGCTCCTCCAGTGCTGGATTCTCATTGATAGACGAATGAAATGTCTGCTCTGGTCACCCACTGTTTCAAATTGAGCTCAGCCTTAGTCAAGGGTTCTTAGGGCCTCAGAGGTCATGCAGGGTTTCCCTCCACCCTCCCTCCTGGGAAGGGTGATGCAGGCCCCACTCTGTCTGGGCAGCCCCAGGTCCAGCATGGCCCTGACATGCAGGATACTAAGTAGACGTGATGTAAGACTTGGTGCCTCAGTCTGCCAGTCCCCAGGTGCTGCCTTTTTTTTTCCCTTAATTAATTAATTAATTAATTAATTTTGGGCTGTGTTGGGTCTGCATTGCTGCACGGAGGCTTTCTCTAGTTGCGGCGAGTGGGGGCTTCTCATTGCGGTGGCTTCTCTTGTTGCGGAGCACAGGCTCTAAGCGCGTGGGCTTCAGCAGTTGGGGCTCGCGGGTTCTAGAGCGCAGGCTCAGTAGTTGTGGTGCACGGGCTTAGTTGCTCCACAGCATGTGGGATCTTCCCGGACCAGGGCTCAAACCCGTGTCCCCTGCATTGGCAGGTGGATTCTTAACCACTGCGCCACCAGGGAAGTCTGGTGTTGCGTTCGTGAGGGCTGGTGGGGCCCTCCTGGGACTGGACGGATCCTATGTTCCATCTGCACGGGTGTCCAAGCAGGTCTCAGGACAGCCCTTGGCCTCTGAGCATCCAGGCAGGCACCCACGTTCCTCCAGCTCAGGTTAGCCTTGGCCCCTGCAGCCCCCGTGGCCAATTACTGAGCTGATTGTGTCTTTACTCTTTCAAATTAAATCGCTCTCTCCAGGTGGGCGAGAAGTTTACTTGTGAACTTGGGTAGGGTTAGGGGTTAGGGGTTAAGGGTTAGGGGTTAGGGTCAGGGTTAGGGCTAGGGCTAGGGCTAGGGGTTAGGGTTAGGCGTAGGGTTGGGTTAGGGTTAGGGTTTAGGTTTAGGGTTAGGGTTAGTGTTGGGTTAGGGTTACGGTTAAGGTAGGGTTAGGGTTGGGTTAGGGTTCGGGTTAGGGTTTAGGGTTAGGGTGTCCAGCCTTACGTCCCATTGAGCTGTGAGTGTAGATGTGGTCAGTCCAGTTGCATCACAGCCCCTGCTTGAATTTTGTGAGAATTCCTCTCTCTCTCACTGTCTTTCTTTTTTTATAATTAATTTTCATAATGGGGTGTAGCTGATTTGCAATGTTGTGTTTCTTGGTGCTGTACATCCACCTGAGTCACTTACAGAGAGACATCAATAAATTCTTTTCTAGTTTCTAGTAGTCAGATATATGTTTTTTCTGTGAATAGAGTGTGCTGAGTCCAGTTCCTTGAACCATGAGTATGTCTTGGCGATTACATTATTGGCGTATGGAACGGTATCTGTGCCAATTTCAACCTCCTGGTTTATGCATCACCGCACCACACTTTTCCCCTTAAGCAGCCGTAAGTGTGTTTTGTAAATGTGTGATGGTGTTCTGTTTGTAATTCAGTTCATGGTTGGCGATTTTTAGATTCCCTTTATAAGTGATATCTTATGATAAGTTTCTCTTGCTGTCTAACTTATTTCACTCTCAATGACCATACATAAGTCCCCCTGAGTTGCTGCAACTGGCCTCATTTCATTGATTTCAGGGCTGAGTAATATTCCGTTGTGCTTAAGTACCAAATTTTCTTTCACCGTTTTTTCCTTCCAAGGACTATTAAGTTGCACCCAAGTCGAGGCTGTTGTAAACATAGCAGCAGTAAACGGGGTACCTGCATCCTGTGGATTTTTGGTTTTGCCGACATATAGGCCCATGAGTGGAAGCGCCCTATGCTTTGTAGCTCTGTTTTTTAGATGCTTCAGGAAACACAGCACACTTCTCCAGAGTGGCCGTTGGCAATTTACATTCCCCCCTTCAGCGTAACAAGGCTCCCTTTTCTCCTCTCCTTGTCCTGCATATCTGGTTTTTACCCTTTGTGAGGATGGTCCTTTTTTCTGATTCGAAGTGATACCTCTCTGTAGTGTTGATTTGCATTGCCCGCTTCTTTGGTTGGGCAAAAAGGGCGTATGCGTTTTTCCTGAATATATTCTGGAAGTTAAATTTGAGAGACAGCTTTCTTTTTTAATTGATGAATTAATTAATTTATTTTTGGCTGTGTTGGGTCTTCGTTTCTGTGCGAAGGCTTTCTCTAGTTGTGGCAAGCGGGGGCCACTCTTCATCGCGGTGCGCGGGCCTCTCACTATCGCGGCCTCTCTTGTTGCGGAGCACAGGCTCCAGACGCGCAGGCTCAGGAGTTGTGGCTCACGGGGCTAGTTGCTCCGCGGCATGTGGGAGCTTCCCAGACCAGGGCTCGAACCCGTGTCCCCTGCATTAGCAGGCAGATTCTCAACCACTGCGCCACCAGGGAAGCCCCTTGAATAGTTTTGTATTTAAAGTTTGTCTGTGGGGACTTCCCTGGTGACGCAGTGGTTAAGAGTCCGCCTGCCAATGCAGGGGACACGGGCTCGAGCCCTGGTCCGGGAAGCTCCCACATGCCGCAGAGCAACCAAGCCTGCGCGGCACAACTACTGAAGCCTGCGCGCCTAGAGCCCGTGCTCGCCCACAAGAGAAGCCACCGCAATGAGAAGCCCGTGCACCACAACGAAGAGTAGCCCCGCTCGACGCAACTAGAGCAAGCCCACATGCAGCAACGAAGACCCAATGCAGCCAAACATAAATTATAAACTAAAATAAAATTTGCCTCTGAATAACTTTGAGTGAATTTGGTATAAGTTGTAAAGTTTGCATCTACATTCACTTCATTCCAAATGGTTTCCAATTAATTGTTCCTTAACTACTTTTAGAAAACTTTTGGGATAGAGACTCCATTTTCGTTTGAATTTCCAGTTTAATGGATTCAGCAGTCCTATCAGTAGGGCACACTGCCTCCAGTGACCTGTGAGGGAGGCGCGGCCTGCACTTCCTGCACTGACCACAGGGTGGCGCCGAGTTCGCCTCTCTGACCCACAGCGCATGCTCGTTCCCTGCGAACTCGATTGTGAGGACAGCTGAGAGGAGTTGAGCCGCCTCAGGCGCGGGGGCGGGGGCCTTCGGGTAGGACGCCCGGCTCAGCGTCTCTGCTGAGAGGAGCTCGGTCTCCATCTCCTCAGGACTCGCTGGGGTTTCGGCTTCAGGACAAAGTGGGGCTGCCTCCACGCTGACTAGGGAACTAGGTTTCCTGAGGACCCAGGTGATGCCTGAGGAAAAGGTGAAGAGACGGTGAGGAAAAGTGGGGAGAAGCTTCCTGTGGGCGACTGACCGTTGAGGGGGTCCGTCTTCGTGTGAGCGAGGGAGGGCTTGGCGTGGAAAGCTGGGTGTTTGGTCAGGTTTGTGTGCAGGGTAGCCAGCGTGAGTTATGGGGCGTCCAGTTTTCCCAGCACCATTTATCGTGGGGCGTGTCGTGCTCCTTGGTGTGTCCTTGGTCCCTGTGTCATAAATTCACCGACCCCGTCCGTGTGGGTTGAATTCTGGTCTCTCTGGCCTGTTCCTCTGGTCCCTGTGCCCGTTTAGAGCCAGTTCCACACTGTTTTGGTGACTGTAGCTTCTCAGCAGAGTGTGACGTCAGGGAGGGAGATGCCTCCAGCCCGTTCTCTTTTTTCAGGGTTTCTTTGGCTATTTGGGGTCCTTTGTGGTTCCCCACAGATATTAGGAGGATTTGCTCTATTTTGGGGGTAAATACCATGGAATTTTGGGAGGGATTGCATTCACTGTGTCCACTGCTTTGGGTAGCATGGATATTTTAACAATATTAATTGTTCCATTCCATGAGAACAGGATATCTTTCCATTTATTGGTGTGTTTTGCAATGTCTTCCTCAATGTCTTCAAGTTTTCAGTGTGCAGGTCTTTCACCTCCTTGGTTGACTTTATTCCCAGGTATTTTGTTCTTTTTGAATGCAGTTGTAAATAGGGTTGCTTTGTTTCTCTTTCTGATGGTTCATTATTAGTGTTTAGAAAGGCAACTGATCTCTGTGTATTGATTTTGCAACTTTACTGAATTGATTTATTAGTTCTAATAGTTTTTTTGTGGAATGAAGTGGAAAATTGGAATTCAAAAATCCCACTGTTTCTACCATATCCAGGTCATCCACAACACGGAGGACAGCGGCTCCTAATATAACCTTCCCACAGTGCCTCTAAATGACATGTGGACTTTGGGTGAACTGGATCTGGGTAAGGCTTGGCTTCTATATGGAAGTTTGATGTTTTCTCTGCTTTTCTGGCATGCTGTTGACATACATGATGTTTTGAAAAGTAATTGACTTTCCAGTAATTTCAAACATACAACTTTACATACATAAAAACAAGTCTCGTCCCTTGATTAAATATACTCCTAAATATTGATGTTGACATTCTTAAAAATGGAATTGTTCTCATAAATTCTTTTTCAGATTATTTTTTGCCAGCGTATGCATATAAGATAGATTTTCATGAATTGATATTTTGTTCTATAACTTTGCTTATTAATGAGTTGATTAGCTCAAATAATTTCTTTGCTGATTATAGGTAGTCTTATATATAAGATGATGTGACCTATGTTCTGTGAAGAGACACGGTTTTAATTTTTCCATTCACCCATGGATGCCTTTTCTTTCTTTCCTCAAGATTCTGGGTAGAACTTCCAGTACACTATTGAGTAACGGTGATGAAGGCCAGCTTCCTGGCCCTGTTCCTGATTTCAGGAGTAAATCTTTCAGTCTTTAACGTTGAGCATGATGTTTGCTGTGGCTTTTTGTACTACCCTTTTCCATATTGAGCAAATTTCCTTTTATTCCTGCTTTCTTGAGTGTTTTTCATGAAATAACACTGGATTTTCATTGTAGATGTTTTGCATTAATTGATATGATTATGTGTTTTTACTTCACACCATTATTGTGGTTGAATACATTGCTTACTTTTCATATGTTGAGCAACCTGAAATTTCTGGTGTAGAGATACTTGCTTATGGCATTATCCATTTAAAGTTCTGTTGGTTTCATGTTGCTATTATTGTGTGATAGATTTTTACGTTCATATTTGTAAGTTGTACTGGGGTAGTTTTCTTGTTTTTTTCCTTTATTTTTAAAATCTTTTTTAAAATAGTGGTTTTATTTCATTTTAATTATTTATTTATTTTGGCCACGTCCCATGGCTTGTGGGATCTTAGTTCCCCAGTCAGGGATCGAACCCGAGCCCTTGGCAGTGAAAGCACAGAGTCCTAACCACTGGGCCACCAGAGTATTCCCCAGTTTTCTTTTTCAAGATGTATTTGTATAATCTGATTAGACTTGGCTTGGTGTAAGTGGTTTGGAGGGTTAGCATTAGGGCTGGGGCTGGTGTGAGGGTTGGGGCTGTGTATGGTTTATGGTTGCTGTTATGGTTTAAGTTTTATGGTTAATGAGTTATTTATGGGTATGGTTAATGACTATATTTTATGGTTTGGTTATGGTTATGGTTTTGCTTATTGGTTAAGGTTTATGGTTTTGGTCTCAGGGTGTTAGGGTTCTGTGTTAGAGTGGGTGTTAGGGTATGGGTGAGAATTGGGGTACAGGTAGGATGCGGGTAGAGCATGGGTTAGGGTAAGGTACAGGTTTAGGGTACGGGTTAGTCTAAGGTTAGGTCAGGGCTTAGGGTCAGGATCAGAGTTTAGGGTTAGGGTCCATGTCAGGATTAGCGTCAAGGTTGAGCGAGGCCATTGTTTGCTGCTCCTCCAGTGCTGGATTCTCATTGATAGACGAATGAAATGTCTGCTCTGGTCACCCACTGTTTCAAATTGAGCTCAGCCTTAGTCAAGGGTTCTTAGGGCCTCAGAGGTCATGCAGGGTTTCCCTCCACCCTCCCTCCTGGGAAGGGTGATGCAGGCCCCACTCTGTCTGGGCAGCCCCAGGTCCAGCATGGCCCTGACATGCAGGATACTAAGTAGACGTGATGTAAGACTTGGTGCCTCAGTCTGCCAGTCCCCAGGTGCTGCCTTTTTTTTTCCCTTAATTAATTAATTAATTAATTAATTTTGGGCTGTGTTGGGTCTGCATTGCTGCACGGAGGCTTTCTCTAGTTGCGGCGAGTGGGGGCTTCTCATTGCGGTGGCTTCTCTTGTTGCGGAGCACAGGCTCTAAGCGCGTGGGCTTCAGCAGTTGGGGCTCGCGGGTTCTAGAGCGCAGGCTCAGTAGTTGTGGTGCACGGGCTTAGTTGCTCCACAGCATGTGGGATCTTCCCGGACCAGGGCTCAAACCCGTGTCCCCTGCATTGGCAGGTGGATTCTTAACCACTGCGCCACCAGGGAAGTCTGGTGTTGCGTTCGTGAGGGCTGGTGGGGCCCTCCTGGGACTGGACGGATCCTATGTTCCATCTGCACGGGTGTCCAAGCAGGTCTCAGGACAGCCCTTGGCCTCTGAGCATCCAGGCAGGCACCCACGTTCCTCCAGCTCAGGTTAGCCTTGGCCCCTGCAGCCCCCGTGGCCAATTACTGAGCTGATTGTGTCTTTACTCTTTCAAATTAAATCGCTCTCTCCAGGTGGGCGAGAAGTTTACTTGTGAACTTGGGTAGGGTTAGGGGTTAGGGGTTAAGGGTTAGGGGTTAGGGTCAGGGTTAGGGCTAGGGCTAGGGCTAGGGGTTAGGGTTAGGCGTAGGGTTGGGTTAGGGTTAGGGTTTAGGTTTAGGGTTAGGGTTAGTGTTGGGTTAGGGTTACGGTTAAGGTAGGGTTAGGGTTGGGTTAGGGTTCGGGTTAGGGTTTAGGGTTAGGGTGTCCAGCCTTACGTCCCATTGAGCTGTGAGTGTAGATGTGGTCAGTCCAGTTGCATCACAGCCCCTGCTTGAATTTTGTGAGAATTCCTCTCTCTCTCACTGTCTTTCTTTTTTTATAATTAATTTTCATAATGGGGTGTAGCTGATTTGCAATGTTGTGTTTCTTGGTGCTGTACATCCACCTGAGTCACTTACAGAGAGACATCAATAAATTCTTTTCTAGTTTCTAGTAGTCAGATATATGTTTTTTCTGTGAATAGAGTGTGCTGAGTCCAGTTCCTTGAACCATGAGTATGTCTTGGCGATTACATTATTGGCGTATGGAACGGTATCTGTGCCAATTTCAACCTCCTGGTTTATGCATCACCGCACCACACTTTTCCCCTTAAGCAGCCGTAAGTGTGTTTTGTAAATGTGTGATGGTGTTCTGTTTGTAATTCAGTTCATGGTTGGCGATTTTTAGATTCCCTTTATAAGTGATATCTTATGATAAGTTTCTCTTGCTGTCTAACTTATTTCACTCTCAATGACCATACATAAGTCCCCCTGAGTTGCTGCAACTGGCCTCATTTCATTGATTTCAGGGCTGAGTAATATTCCGTTGTGCTTAAGTACCAAATTTTCTTTCACCGTTTTTTCCTTCCAAGGACTATTAAGTTGCACCCAAGTCGAGGCTGTTGTAAACATAGCAGCAGTAAACGGGGTACCTGCATCCTGTGGATTTTTGGTTTTGCCGACATATAGGCCCATGAGTGGAAGCGCCCTATGCTTTGTAGCTCTGTTTTTTAGATGCTTCAGGAAACACAGCACACTTCTCCAGAGTGGCCGTTGGCAATTTACATTCCCCCCTTCAGCGTAACAAGGCTCCCTTTTCTCCTCTCCTTGTCCTGCATATCTGGTTTTTACCCTTTGTGAGGATGGTCCTTTTTTCTGATTCGAAGTGATACCTCTCTGTAGTGTTGATTTGCATTGCCCGCTTCTTTGGTTGGGCAAAAAGGGCGTATGCGTTTTTCCTGAATATATTCTGGAAGTTAAATTTGAGAGACAGCTTTCTTTTTTAATTGATGAATTAATTAATTTATTTTTGGCTGTGTTGGGTCTTCGTTTCTGTGCGAAGGCTTTCTCTAGTTGTGGCAAGCGGGGGCCACTCTTCATCGCGGTGCGCGGGCCTCTCACTATCGCGGCCTCTCTTGTTGCGGAGCACAGGCTCCAGACGCGCAGGCTCAGGAGTTGTGGCTCACGGGGCTAGTTGCTCCGCGGCATGTGGGAGCTTCCCAGACCAGGGCTCGAACCCGTGTCCCCTGCATTAGCAGGCAGATTCTCAACCACTGCGCCACCAGGGAAGCCCCTTGAATAGTTTTGTATTTAAAGTTTGTCTGTGGGGACTTCCCTGGTGACGCAGTGGTTAAGAGTCCGCCTGCCAATGCAGGGGACACGGGCTCGAGCCCTGGTCCGGGAAGCTCCCACATGCCGCAGAGCAACCAAGCCTGCGCGGCACAACTACTGAAGCCTGCGCGCCTAGAGCCCGTGCTCGCCCACAAGAGAAGCCACCGCAATGAGAAGCCCGTGCACCACAACGAAGAGTAGCCCCGCTCGACGCAACTAGAGCAAGCCCACATGCAGCAACGAAGACCCAATGCAGCCAAACATAAATTATAAACTAAAATAAAATTTGCCTCTGAATAACTTTGAGTGAATTTGGTATAAGTTGTAAAGTTTGCATCTACATTCACTTCATTCCAAATGGTTTCCAATTAATTGTTCCTTAACTACTTTTAGAAAACTTTTGGGATAGAGACTCCATTTTCGCTTGAATTTCCAGTTTAATGGATTCAGCAGTCCTGTCAGTAGGGCACGCTGCCTCCAGTGACCTGTGAGGGAGGCGCGGCCTGCACTTCCTGCGCTGACCACAGGGTGGCGCCGAGTTCGCCTCTCTGACCCACAGCGCATGCTCGTTCCATGGAACTCGATTGTGAGGGCAGCTGAGAGGAGTTGAGCCGCCTCAGGCGCGGGGGCGGGGGCGGGGGCCTTCGGGTAGGACGCCCGGCTCAGCGTCTCTGCTGAGAGGAGCTCAGTCTCCGTCTCCTCAGGACTCGCTGGGGTTTCGGCTTCAGGACAAAGTGGGGCTGCCTCCACGCTGACTAGGGAACTAGGTTTCCTGAGGACCCAGGTGATGCCTGAGGAAAAGGTGAAGAGACGGTGAGGAAAAGTGGGGAGAAGCTTCCTGTGGGCGACTGACCGTTGAGGGGGTCCGTCTTCGTGTGAGCGAGGGAGGGCTTGGCGTGGAAAGCTGTGTGTTTGGTCAGGTTTGTGTGCAGGGTAGCCAGCGTGAGTTACGGGGCGTCCAGTTTTCCCAGCACCATTTATCGTGGGGAGTGTCGTGCTCCTTGGTGTGTCCTTGGTCCCTGTGTCGTAAATTCACCGACCCCGTCCGTGTGGGTTGAATTCTGGTCTCTCTGTCCTGTTCCTCTGGTCCCTGTGCCCGTTTTGAGCCAGTTCCACACTGTTTTGGTGACTGTAGCTTCTCAGCAGAGTGTGACGTCAGGGAGGGAGATGCCTCCAGCCCGTTCTCTTTTTTCAGGGTTTCTTTGGCTATTTGGGGTCCTTTGTGGTTCCCCACAGATATTAGGAGGATTTGGTCTATTTTGGGGGAAAATACCATGGAATTTTGGGAGGGATTGCATTCACTGTGTCCACTGCTTTGGGTAGCATGGATATTTTAACAATATTAATTGTTCCATTCCATGAGAACAGGATATCTTTCCATTTATTGGTGTGTTTTGCAATGTCTTCATCAATGTCTTCAAGTTTTCAGTGTGCAGGTCTTTCACCTCCTTGGTTGACTTTATTCCCAGGTATTTTGTTCTTTTTGATGCAGTTGTAAATAGGGTTGCTTTCTTTCTCTTTCTGATGGTTCATTATTAGTGTTTAGAAAGGCAACTGATTTCTGTGTATTGATTTTGCAACTTTACTGAATTGATTTATTAGTTCTAATAGTGTTTTTGTGGAATGAAGTGGAAAATTGGAATTCAAAAATCCCACTGTTTCTACCATATCCAGGTCGTCCACAACACGGAGGACAGCGGCTCCTAATATAACCTTCCCACAGTGCCTCTAAATGACATGTGGACTTTGGGTGAACTGGATCTGGGTAAGGCTTGGCTTCTATATGGAAGTTTGATGTTTTCTCTGCTTTTCTGGCATGCTGTTGACATACATGATGTTTTGAAAAGTAATTGACTTTCCAGTAATTTCAAACATACAACTTTACATACATAAAAACAAGTCTTGTACCTTGATTAAATATACTCCTAAATATTGATGTTGACATTCTTAAAAATGGAATTGTTCTCATAAATTCTTTTTCAGATTATTTTTTGCCAGCGTATGCATATAAGATAGATTTTCATGAATTGATATTTTGTTCTGTAACTTTGCTTATTAATGAGTTGATTAGCTCAAATAATTTCTTTGCTGATTATAGGTAGTTTTATATATAAGATGATGTGACCTATGTTCTGTGAAGAGACCCGGTTTTAATTTTTCCATTCACCCATGGATGCCTTTTATTTCTTTCCTCAAGATTCTGGGTAGAACTTCCAGTACACTACTGAGTAACGGTGATGAAGGTCAGCTTCCTGGCCCTGTTCCTGATTTCAGGAGTAAATCTTTCAGTCTTTAACGTTGAGCATGATGTTTGCTGTGGCTTTTTGTACTACTCTTTTCCATATGGAACAACTTTCCTTTTACTCCTGCTTTCTTGAGTGTTTTTCATGAAATAACACTGGATTTTCATTGTAGATTTTTTGCATTAATTGATATGATTATGTGTTTTTACTTCACACCATTATTGTGGTTGAATACATTGCTTACTTTTCATATGTTGAGCAACCTGAAATTCCTGGTGTAGAGATACTTGCTTATGGCATTATCCATTTAAAGTTCTGTTGGTTTCATGTTGCTATTATTGTGTGATAGATTTTTACATTCCTATTTATAAGTTGTACTGGGGTAGTTTTCTTGTTTTTTTCCTTTATTTTTAAAATCTTTTTTAAAATAGTGGTTTTATTTCATTTTAGTTATTTATTTATTTTGGCCACGTCCCATGGCTTGTGGGATTTAGTTCCCCAGTCAGGGATCGAACCCGAGCCCTTGGCAGTGAAAGCACAGAGTCCTAACCACTGGGCCACCAGAGAATTCCCCAGTTTTCTTTTTCAAGATGTAGTTGTATAATCTGATTAGACTTGGCTTGGTGTAAGTGGTTTGGAGGGTTAGCATTAGGGCTGGGGCTGGTGTGAGGGTTGGGGCTGTGTATGGTTTATGGTTGCTGTTATGGTTTAAGTTTTATGGTTAATGAGTTATTTATGGGTATGGTTAATGAATATATTTTATGGTTTGGTTATGGTTGTGGTTTTGCTTATTGGTTAAGGTTTATGGTTTTGGTCTCAGGGTGTTAGGGTTCTGTGTTAGAGTGGGTGTTAGGGTATGGGTTAGAATTGGGGTACAGGTAGGCTACGGGTAGAGCATGGGTTAGGGTAAGGTACAGGTTTAGGGTATGGGTTAGGCTAAGGTTAGGTCAGGGCTTAGGGTCAGGATCAGAGTTTAGGGTTAGGGTCCATGTCAGGATTAGCGTCAAGCTTGAGCGAGGCCATTGTTTTCTGCTCCTCCAGTGCTGGATTCTCATTGATAGATGAATGAAATGTCTGCTCTGGTCACCCACTGTTTCAAATTGAGCTCAGCCTTAGTCAAGGGTTCTTAGGGCCTCAGAGGTCATGCAGGGTTTCCCTCCACCCTCCCTCCTGGGAAGGGTGATGCAGGCCCCACTCTGTCTGGGCAGCCCCAGGTCCAGCATGGCCCTGACATGCAGGATACTAAGTAGACGTGATGTAAGACTTGGTGCATCAGTCTGCCAGCCCCCAGGTGCTGGCTTTTTTTTCCCCTTAATTAATTAATTAATTAATTTTGGGCTGTGTTGGGTCTGCATTGCTGCCCGGAGGCTTTCTCTAGTTGCGGCGAGTGGAGGCTTCTCATTGCGGTGGCTTCCCTTGTTGCAGAGCACAGGCTCTAAGCGCGTGGGCTTCAGCAGTTGGGGCTCGCGGGTTCTAGAGCGCAGGCTCAGTAGTTGTGGTGCACGGGCTTAGTTGCTCCACAGCATGTGGGATCTTCCCGGACCAGGGCTCAAACCCGTGTCCCCTGCATTGGCAGGTGGATTCTTAACCACTGCGCCACCAGGGAAGTCTGGTGTTGCGTTCGTGAGGGCTGGTGGGGCCCTCTTGGGACTGGACGGATCCTTTGTTCCATCTGCACGGGTGTCCAAGCAGGTCTCAGAAGAGCCCTTGGCCTCTGAGCGTCCAGGCAGGCACCCACGTTCCTCCAGCTCAGGTTAGCCTTGGCCGCTCCAGCCCCCGTGGCCAATTACTGAGCTGATTGTGTCTTTACTCTTTAAAATGAAATCACTCTCTCCAGGTGGGCGAGAAGTTTACTTGTGAACTTGGTTAGGGTTAGGGGTTAGGGGTTAAGGGTTAGGGGTTAGGGTCAGGGTTAGGGCTAGGGCTAGGGCTAGGGCTAGGGGTTAGGGTTAGGCTTAGGGTTGGGTTAGGGTTAGGGGTTAGGGTTAGGGTTTAGGTTTAGGGTTAGGGTTAGTGTTGGGTTAGGGTTAGGGTTAAGGTAGGGTTAGGGTGTCCAGCCTTACGTCCCATTCAGCTGTGAGTGTAGATGTGGTCAGTCCAGTTGCCTCACAGCCCCTGATTGAATTTTGTAAGAATTCCTCTCTCTCTCACTGTCTTTCTCTTTTTATAATTAATTTTTATAATGGGGTGTAGCTGATTTGCAATGTTGTGTTTCTTGGTGCTGTACATCCACTTGAGTCACTTACAGAGAGCCATCAATAAATTCTTTTCTAGTTTCTAGTAGTCAGATATATGTTTTTTCTGTGAATAGAGTGTGCTGAGTCCAGTTCCTTGAACAATGAGTATGTCTTGGCGATTACAGTATTGGCGTATGGAACGGTATCTGTGCCAATTTCAACCTCCTGGTTTATGCATCACCGCACCACACTTTTCCCCTTAAGCAGCCATAAGTGTGTTTTGTAAATGTGTGATGGTGTTCTGTTTGTAATTCAGTTCACGGTTGGCGATTTTTAGATTCCCTTTATAAGTGATATCTTATGATAACTTTCTCTTGCTGTCTAACTTATTTCACTCTCAATGACCATACATAAGTCCCCCTGAGTTGCTGCAACTGGCCTCATTTCATTGATTTCAGGGCTGAGTAATATTCCGTTGTGGTTAAGTATCAAATTTTGTTTCACCATTTTTTCCTTCCAAGGACTATGAAGTTGTACCCAAGTCGAGGCTATTGTAAGCATAGCAGCAGTAAACGGGGTGCCTGCGTCCTGTGGATTTTTGGATTTTCCAACATATAGGCCCATGAGTGGAAGCGCCCTATGCTTTGTAGCTCTGTTTTTTAGATGTTTTAGGAAACACAGCACACTTCTCCAGAGTGGCCGTCGGCAATTTACCTTCCCCCCTTCAGCGTAACGAGGCTCCCTTTTCTCCTCTCCTTGTCCTGCATATCTGGTTTTTACCCTTTGTGAGGATGGTCCTTTTTTCTGATTCGAAGTGATACCTCTTTGTAGTGTTGATTTGCATTGCCCGCTTCTTTGGTTGGGCAAAAAGGGCGTATGCGTTTTTCCTGAATATATTCTGGAAGTTAAATTTGAGAGACAGCTTTTCTTTTTAATTGATTAATTAATTAATTTATTTTTGGCTGTGTTGGGTCTTCGTTTCTGTGCGAAGGCTTTCTCTAGTTGTGGCAAGCGGGGGCCCCTCTTCATCGCGGTGCGCGGGCCTCTCACTATCGCGGCCTCTCTTGTTGCGCAGCACAGGCTCCAGATGCGCAGGCTCAGGAGTTGTGGCTCACGGGGCTAGTTGCTCCGCGGCATGTGGGATCTTCCCAGACCAGGGCTCGAACCCGTGTCCCCTGCATTAGCAGGCAGATTCTCAACCACTGCGCCACCAGGGAAGCCCCTTGAATAGTTTTGTATTTAAAGTTTGTCTGTGGGGACTTCCCTGGTGACGCAGTGGTTAAGAGCCTGCCTGCCAATGCAGGGGACACGGGCTCGAGCCCTGGTCCGGGAAGATCCCACATGCCGCAGAGCAACCAAGCCTGCGCGGCACAACTACTGAAGCCTGCACGCCTAGAGCCCGTGCTCGCCCACAAGAGAAGCCACCGCAATGAGAAGCCCGTGCACCGCAACGAAGAGTAGCCCCGCTCGACGCAACTAGAGAAAGCCCACATGCAGCAACGAAGACCAAACGCAGCCAAACATAAATTATAAACTAAAATAAAATTTGCCTCTGAATAACTTTGAGTGAATTTGGTATAAGTTGTAAAGTTTGCATCTACATTCACTTCCTTCCAAATGGTTTCCAATTAATTGTTCCTTAACTACTTTTAGAAAACTTTTGGGATAGAGACTCCATTTTCGTTTGAATTTCCAGTTTAATGGATTCAGCAGTCCTGTCAGTAGGGCACGCTGCCCCCAGTGACCTGTGAGGGAGGCGCGGCCTGCACTTCCTGCACTGACCACAGGGTGGCGCCGAGTTCGCCTCTCTGACCCACAGCGCATGCTCGTTCCATGGAACTCGATTGTGAGGGCAGCTGAGAGGAGTTGAGCCGCCTCAGGCGCGGGGGCGGGGGCGGGGGGCCTTCGGGTAGGACGCCCGGCTCAGCGTCTCTGCTGAGAGGAGCTCAGTCTCCGTCTCCTCAGGACTCGCTGGGGTTTCGGCTTCAGGACAAAGTGGGGCTGCCTCCACGCTGACTAGGGAACTAGGTTTCCTGAGGACCCAGGTGATGCCTGAGGAAAAGGTGAAGAGACGGTGAGGAAAAGTGGGGAGAAGCTTCCTGTGGGCGACTGACCGTTGAGGGGGTCCGTCTTCGTGTGAGCGAGGGAGGGCTTGGCGTGGAAAGCTGTGTGTTTGGTCAGGTTTGTGTGCAGGGTAGCCAGCGTGAGTTACGGGGCGTCCAGTTTTCCCAGCACCATTTATCGTGGGGAGTGTCGTGCTCCTTGGTGTGTCCTTGGTCCCTGTGTCGTAAATTCACCGACCCCGTCCGTGTGGGTTGAATTCTGGTCTCTCTGTCCTGTTCCTCTGGTCCCTGTGCCCGTTTTGAGCCAGTTCCACACTGTTTTGGTGACTGTAGCTTCTCAGCAGAGTGTGACGTCAGGGAGGGAGATGCCTCCAGCCCGTTCTCTTTTTTCAGGGTTTCTTTGGCTATTTGGGGTCCTTTGTGGTTCCCCACAGATATTAGGAGGATTTGCTCTATTTTGGGGGAAAATACCATGGAATTTTGGGAGGGATTGCATTCACTGTGTCCACTGCTTTGGGTAGCATGGATATTTTAACAATATTAATTGTTCCATTCCATGAGAACAGGATATCTTTCCATTTATTGGTGTGTTTTGCAATGTCTTCATCAATGTCTTCAAGTTTTCAGTGTGCAGGTCTTTCACCTCCTTGGTTGACTTTATTCCCAGGTATTTTGTTCTTTTTGATGCAGTTGTAAATAGGGTTGCTTTCTTTCTCTTTCTGATGGTTCATTATTAGTGTTTAGAAAGGCAACTGATTTCTGTGTATTGATTTTGCAACTTTACTGAATTGATTTATTAGTTCTAATAGTGTTTTTGTGGAATGAAGTGGAAAATTGGAATTCAAAAATCCCACTGTTTCTACCATATCCAGGTCGTCCACAACACGGAGGACAGCGGCTCCTAATATAACCTTCCCACAGTGCCTCTAAATGACATGTGGACTTTGGGTGAACTGGATCTGGGTAAGGCTTGGCTTCTATATGGAAGTTTGATGTTTTCTCTGCTTTTCTGGCATGCTGTTGACATACATGATGTTTTGAAAAGTAATTGACTTTCCAGTAATTTCAAACATACAACTTTACATACATAAAAACAAGTCTTGTACCTTGATTAAATATACTCCTAAATATTGATGTTGACATTCTTAAAAATGGAATTGTTCTCATAAATTCTTTTTCAGATTATTTTTTGCCAGCGTATGCATATAAGATAGATTTTCATGAATTGATATTTTGTTCTGTAACTTTGCTTATTAATGAGTTGATTAGCTCAAATAATTTCTTTGCTGATTATAGGTAGTTTTATATATAAGATGATGTGACCTATGTTCTGTGAAGAGACCCGGTTTTAATTTTTCCATTCACCCATGGATGCCTTTTATTTCTTTCCTCAAGATTCTGGGTAGAACTTCCAGTACACTACTGAGTAACGGTGATGAAGGTCAGCTTCCTGGCCCTGTTCCTGATTTCAGGAGTAAATCTTTCAGTCTTTAACGTTGAGCATGATGTTTGCTGTGGCTTTTTGTACTACTCTTTTCCATATGGAACAACTTTCCTTTTACTCCTGCTTTCTTGAGTGTTTTTCATGAAATAACACTGGATTTTCATTGTAGATTTTTTGCATTAATTGATATGATTATGTGTTTTTACTTCACACCATTATTGTGGTTGAATACATTGCTTACTTTTCATATGTTGAGCAACCTGAAATTCCTGGTGTAGAGATACTTGCTTATGGCATTATCCATTTAAAGTTCTGTTGGTTTCATGTTGCTATTATTGTGTGATAGATTTTTACATTCCTATTTATAAGTTGTACTGGGGTAGTTTTCTTGTTTTTTTCCTTTATTTTTAAAATCTTTTTTAAAATAGTGGTTTTATTTCATTTTAGTTATTTATTTATTTTGGCCACGTCCCATGGCTTGTGGGATTTAGTTCCCCAGTCAGGGATCGAACCCGAGCCCTTGGCAGTGAAAGCACAGAGTCCTAACCACTGGGCCACCAGAGAATTCCCCAGTTTTCTTTTTCAAGATGTAGTTGTATAATCTGATTAGACTTGGCTTGGTGTAAGTGGTTTGGAGGGTTAGCATTAGGGCTGGGGCTGGTGTGAGGGTTGGGGCTGTGTATGGTTTATGGTTGCTGTTATGGTTTAAGTTTTATGGTTAATGAGTTATTTATGGGTATGGTTAATGAATATATTTTATGGTTTGGTTATGGTTGTGGTTTTGCTTATTGGTTAAGGTTTATGGTTTTGGTCTCAGGGTGTTAGGGTTCTGTGTTAGAGTGGGTGTTAGGGTATGGGTTAGAATTGGGGTACAGGTAGGCTACGGGTAGAGCATGGGTTAGGGTAAGGTACAGGTTTAGGGTATGGGTTAGGCTAAGGTTAGGTCAGGGCTTAGGGTCAGGATCAGAGTTTAGGGTTAGGGTCCATGTCAGGATTAGCGTCAAGCTTGAGCGAGGCCATTGTTTTCTGCTCCTCCAGTGCTGGATTCTCATTGATAGATGAATGAAATGTCTGCTCTGGTCACCCACTGTTTCAAATTGAGCTCAGCCTTAGTCAAGGGTTCTTAGGGCCTCAGAGGTCATGCAGGGTTTCCCTCCACCCTCCCTCCTGGGAAGGGTGATGCAGGCCCCACTCTGTCTGGGCAGCCCCAGGTCCAGCATGGCCCTGACATGCAGGATACTAAGTAGACGTGATGTAAGACTTGGTGCATCAGTCTGCCAGCCCCCAGGTGCTGGCTTTTTTTTCCCCTTAATTAATTAATTAATTAATTTTGGGCTGTGTTGGGTCTGCATTGCTGCCCGGAGGCTTTCTCTAGTTGCGGCGAGTGGAGGCTTCTCATTGCGGTGGCTTCCCTTGTTGCAGAGCACAGGCTCTAAGCGCGTGGGCTTCAGCAGTTGGGGCTCGCGGGTTCTAGAGCGCAGGCTCAGTAGTTGTGGTGCACGGGCTTAGTTGCTCCACAGCATGTGGGGTCTTCCCGGACCAGGGCTCAAACCCGTGTCCCCTGCATTGGCAGGTGGATTCTTAACCACTGCGCCACCAGGGAAGTCTGGTGTTGCGTTCGTGAGGGCTGGTGGGGCCCTCTTGGGACTGGACGGATCCTTTGTTCCATCTGCACGGGTGTCCAAGCAGGTCTCAGAAGAGCCCTTGGCCTCTGAGCGTCCAGGCAGGCACCCACGTTCCTCCAGCTCAGGTTAGCCTTGGCCGCTCCAGCCCCCGTGGCCAATTACTGAGCTGATTGTGTCTTTACTCTTTAAAATGAAATCACTCTCTCCAGGTGGGCGAGAAGTTTACTTGTGAACTTGGTTAGGGTTAGGGGTTAGGGGTTAAGGGTTAGGGGTTAGGGTCAGGGTTAGGGCTAGGGCTAGGGCTAGGGCTAGGGGTTAGGGTTAGGCTTAGGGTTGGGTTAGGGTTAGGGGTTAGGGTTAGGGTTTAGGTTTAGGGTTAGGGTTAGTGTTGGGTTAGGGTTAGGGTTAAGGTAGGGTTAGGGTGTCCAGCCTTACGTCCCATTCAGCTGTGAGTGTAGATGTGGTCAGTCCAGTTGCCTCACAGCCCCTGATTGAATTTTGTAAGAATTCCTCTCTCTCTCACTGTCTTTCTCTTTTTATAATTAATTTTTATAATGGGGTGTAGCTGATTTGCAATGTTGTGTTTCTTGGTGCTGTACATCCACTTGAGTCACTTACAGAGAGCCATCAATAAATTCTTTTCTAGTTTCTAGTAGTCAGATATATGTTTTTTCTGTGAATAGAGTGTGCTGAGTCCAGTTCCTTGAACAATGAGTATGTCTTGGCGATTACAGTATTGGCGTATGGAACGGTATCTGTGCCAATTTCAACCTCCTGGTTTATGCATCACCGCACCACACTTTTCCCCTTAAGCAGCCATAAGTGTGTTTTGTAAATGTGTGATGGTGTTCTGTTTGTAATTCAGTTCACGGTTGGCGATTTTTAGATTCCCTTTATAAGTGATATCTTATGATAACTTTCTCTTGCTGTCTAACTTATTTCACTCTCAATGACCATACATAAGTCCCCCTGAGTTGCTGCAACTGGCCTCATTTCATTGATTTCAGGGCTGAGTAATATTCCGTTGTGGTTAAGTATCAAATTTTGTTTCACCATTTTTTCCTTCCAAGGACTATGAAGTTGTACCCAAGTCGAGGCTATTGTAAGCATAGCAGCAGTAAACGGGGTGCCTGCGTCCTGTGGATTTTTGGATTTTCCAACATATAGGCCCATGAGTGGAAGCGCCCTATGCTTTGTAGCTCTGTTTTTTAGATGTTTTAGGAAACACAGCACACTTCTCCAGAGTGGCCGTCGGCAATTTACCTTCCCCCCTTCAGCGTAACGAGGCTCCCTTTTCTCCTCTCCTTGTCCTGCATATCTGGTTTTTACCCTTTGTGAGGATGGTCCTTTTTTCTGATTCGAAGTGATACCTCTTTGTAGTGTTGATTTGCATTGCCCGCTTCTTTGGTTGGGCAAAAAGGGCGTATGCGTTTTTCCTGAATATATTCTGGAAGTTAAATTTGAGAGACAGCTTTTCTTTTTAATTGATTAATTAATTAATTTATTTTTGGCTGTGTTGGGTCTTCGTTTCTGTGCGAAGGCTTTCTCTAGTTGTGGCAAGCGGGGGCCCCTCTTCATCGCGGTGCGCGGGCCTCTCACTATCGCGGCCTCTCTTGTTGCGCAGCACAGGCTCCAGATGCGCAGGCTCAGGAGTTGTGGCTCACGGGGCTAGTTGCTCCGCGGCATGTGGGATCTTCCCAGACCAGGGCTCGAACCCGTGTCCCCTGCATTAGCAGGCAGATTCTCAACCACTGCGCCACCAGGGAAGCCCCTTGAATAGTTTTGTATTTAAAGTTTGTCTGTGGGGACTTCCCTGGTGACGCAGTGGTTAAGAGCCTGCCTGCCAATGCAGGGGACACGGGCTCGAGCCCTGGTCCGGGAAGATCCCACATGCCGCAGAGCAACCAAGCCTGCACGGCACAACTACTGAAGCCTGCACGCCTAGAGCCCGTGCTCGCCCACAAGAGAAGCCACCGCAATGAGAAGCCCGTGCACCGCAACGAAGAGTAGCCCCGCTCGACGCAACTAGAGAAAGCCCACATGCAGCAACGAAGACCAAACGCAGCCAAACATAAATTATAAACTAAAATAAAATTTGCCTCTGAATAACTTTGAGTGAATTTGGTATAAGTTGTAAAGTTTGCATCTACATTCACTTCCTTCCAAATGGTTTCCAATTAATTGTTCCTTAACTACTTTTAGAAAACTTTTGGGATAGAGACTCCATTTTCGTTTGAATTTCCAGTTTAATGGATTCAGCAGTCCTGTCAGTAGGGCACGCTGCCCCCAGTGACCTGTGAGGGAGGCGCGGCCTGCACTTCCTGCACTGACCACAGGGTGGCGCCGAGTTCACCTCTCTGACCCACAGCGCATGCTCGTTCCATGGAACTCGATTGTGAGGGCAGCTGAGAGGAGTTGAGCCGCCTCAGGCGCGGGGGCGGGGGCGGGGGGCCTTCGGGTAGGACGCCCGGCTCAGCGTCTCTGCTGAGAGGAGCTCAGTCTCCGTCTCCTCAGGACTCGCTGGGGTTTCGGCTTCAGGACAAAGTGGGGCTGCCTCCACGCTGACTAGGGAACTAGGTTTCCTGAGGACCCAGGTGATGCCTGAGGAAAAGGTGAAGAGACGGTGAGGAAAAGTGGGGAGAAGCTTCCTGTGGGCGACTGACCGTTGAGGGGGTCCGTCTTCGTGTGAGCGAGGGAGGGCTTGGCGTGGAAAGCTGTGTGTTTGGTCAGGTTTGTGTGCAGGGTAGCCAGCGTGAGTTACGGGGCGTCCAGTTTTCCCAGCACCATTTATCGTGGGGAGTGTCGTGCTCCTTGGTGTGTCCTTGGTCCCTGTGTCATAAATTCACCGACCCCGTCCGTGTGGGTTGAATTCTGGTCTCTCTGTCCTGTTCCTCTGGTCCCTGTGCCCGTTTTGAGCCAGTTCCACACTGTTTTGGTGACTGTAGCTTCTCAGCAGAGTGTGACGTCAGGGAGGGAGATGCCTCCAGCCCGTTCTCTTTTTTCAGGGTTTCTTTGGCTATTTGGGGTCCTTTGTGGTTCCCCACAGATATTAGGAGGATTTGGTCTATTTTGGGGGAAAATACCATGGAATTTTGGGAGGGATTGCATTCACTGTGTCCACTGCTTTGGGTAGCATGGATATTTTAACAATATTAATTGTTCCATTCCATGAGAACAGGATATCTTTCCATTTATTGGTGTGTTTTGCAATGTCTTCATCAATGTCTTCAAGTTTTCAGTGTGCAGGTCTTTCACCTCCTTGGTTGACTTTATTCCCAGGTATTTTGTTCTTTTTGATGCAGTTGTAAATAGGGTTGCTTTCTTTCTCTTTCTGATGGTTCATTATTAGTGTTTAGAAAGGCAACTGATTTCTGTGTATTGATTTTGCAACTTTACTGAATTGATTTATTAGTTCTAATAGTGTTTTTGTGGAATGAAGTGGAAAATTGGAATTCAAAAATCCCACTGTTTCTACCATATCCAGGTCGTCCACAACACGGAGGACAGCGGCTCCTAATATAACCTTCCCACAGTGCCTCTAAATGACATGTGGACTTTGGGTGAACTGGATCTGGGTAAGGCTTGGCTTCTATATGGAAGTTTGATGTTTTCTCTGCTTTTCTGGCATGCTGTTGACATACATGATGTTTTGAAAAGTAATTGACTTTCCAGTAATTTCAAACATACAACTTTACATACATAAAAACAAGTCTTGTACCTTGATTAAATATACTCCTAAATATTGATGTTGACATTCTTAAAAATGGAATTGTTCTCATAAATTCTTTTTCAGATTATTTTTTGCCAGCGTATGCATATAAGATAGATTTTCATGAATTGATATTTTGTTCTGTAACTTTGCTTATTAATGAGTTGATTAGCTCAAATAATTTCTTTGCTGATTATAGGTAGTTTTATATATAAGATGATGTGACCTATGTTCTGTGAAGAGACCCGGTTTTAATTTTTCCATTCACCCATGGATGCCTTTTATTTCTTTCCTCAAGATTCTGGGTAGAACTTCCAGTACACTACTGAGTAACGGTGATGAAGGTCAGCTTCCTGGCCCTGTTCCTGATTTCAGGAGTAAATCTTTCAGTCTTTAACGTTGAGCATGATGTTTGCTGTGGCTTTTTGTACTACTCTTTTCCATATGGAACAACTTTCCTTTTACTCCTGCTTTCTTGAGTGTTTTTCATGAAATAACACTGGATTTTCATTGTAGATTTTTTGCATTAATTGATATGATTATGTGTTTTTACTTCACACCATTATTGTGGTTGAATACATTGCTTACTTTTCATATGTTGAGCAACCTGAAATTCCTGGTGTAGAGATACTTGCTTATGGCATTATCCATTTAAAGTTCTGTTGGTTTCATGTTGCTATTATTGTGTGATAGATTTTTACATTCCTATTTATAAGTTGTACTGGGGTAGTTTTCTTGTTTTTTTCCTTTATTTTTAAAATCTTTTTTAAAATAGTGGTTTTATTTCATTTTAGTTATTTATTTATTTTGGCCACGTCCCATGGCTTGTGGGATTTAGTTCCCCAGTCAGGGATCGAACCCGAGCCCTTGGCAGTGAAAGCACAGAGTCCTAACCACTGGGCCACCAGAGAATTCCCCAGTTTTCTTTTTCAAGATGTAGTTGTATAATCTGATTAGACTTGGCTTGGTGTAAGTGGTTTGGAGGGTTAGCATTAGGGCTGGGGCTGGTGTGAGGGTTGGGGCTGTGTATGGTTTATGGTTGCTGTTATGGTTTAAGTTTTATGGTTAATGAGTTATTTATGGGTATGGTTAATGAATATATTTTATGGTTTGGTTATGGTTGTGGTTTTGCTTATTGGTTAAGGTTTATGGTTTTGGTCTCAGGGTGTTAGGGTTCTGTGTTAGAGTGGGTGTTAGGGTATGGGTTAGAATTGGGGTACAGGTAGGCTACGGGTAGAGCATGGGTTAGGGTAAGGTACAGGTTTAGGGTATGGGTTAGGCTAAGGTTAGGTCAGGGCTTAGGGTCAGGATCAGAGTTTAGGGTTAGGGTCCATGTCAGGATTAGCGTCAAGCTTGAGCGAGGCCATTGTTTTCTGCTCCTCCAGTGCTGGATTCTCATTGATAGATGAATGAAATGTCTGCTCTGGTCACCCACTGTTTCAAATTGAGCTCAGCCTTAGTCAAGGGTTCTTAGGGCCTCAGAGGTCATGCAGGGTTTCCCTCCACCCTCCCTCCTGGGAAGGGTGATGCAGGCCCCACTCTGTCTGGGCAGCCCCAGGTCCAGCATGGCCCTGACATGCAGGATACTAAGTAGACGTGATGTAAGACTTGGTGCATCAGTCTGCCAGCCCCCAGGTGCTGGCTTTTTTTTCCCCTTAATTAATTAATTAATTAATTTTGGGCTGTGTTGGGTCTGCATTGCTGCCCGGAGGCTTTCTCTAGTTGCGGCGAGTGGAGGCTTCTCATTGCGGTGGCTTCCCTTGTTGCAGAGCACAGGCTCTAAGCGCGTGGGCTTCAGCAGTTGGGGCTCGCGGGTTCTAGAGCGCAGGCTCAGTAGTTGTGGTGCACGGGCTTAGTTGCTCCACAGCATGTGGGATCTTCCCGGACCAGGGCTCAAACCCGTGTCCCCTGCATTGGCAGGTGGATTCTTAACCACTGCGCCACCAGGGAAGTCTGGTGTTGCGTTCGTGAGGGCTGGTGGGGCCCTCTTGGGACTGGACGGATCCTTTGTTCCATCTGCACGGGTGTCCAAGCAGGTCTCAGAAGAGCCCTTGGCCTCTGAGCGTCCAGGCAGGCACCCACGTTCCTCCAGCTCAGGTTAGCCTTGGCCGCTCCAGCCCCCGTGGCCAATTACTGAGCTGATTGTGTCTTTACTCTTTAAAATGAAATCACTCTCTCCAGGTGGGCGAGAAGTTTACTTGTGAACTTGGTTAGGGTTAGGGGTTAGGGGTTAAGGGTTAGGGGTTAGGGTCAGGGTTAGGGCTAGGGCTAGGGCTAGGGCTAGGGGTTAGGGTTAGGCTTAGGGTTGGGTTAGGGTTAGGGGTTAGGGTTAGGGTTTAGGTTTAGGGTTAGGGTTAGTGTTGGGTTAGGGTTAGGGTTAAGGTAGGGTTAGGGTGTCCAGCCTTACGTCCCATTCAGCTGTGAGTGTAGATGTGGTCAGTCCAGTTGCCTCACAGCCCCTGATTGAATTTTGTAAGAATTCCTCTCTCTCTCACTGTCTTTCTCTTTTTATAATTAATTTTTATAATGGGGTGTAGCTGATTTGCAATGTTGTGTTTCTTGGTGCTGTACATCCACTTGAGTCACTTACAGAGAGCCATCAATAAATTCTTTTCTAGTTTCTAGTAGTCAGATATATGTTTTTTCTGTGAATAGAGTGTGCTGAGTCCAGTTCCTTGAACAATGAGTATGTCTTGGCGATTACAGTATTGGCGTATGGAACGGTATCTGTGCCAATTTCAACCTCCTGGTTTATGCATCACCGCACCACACTTTTCCCCTTAAGCAGCCATAAGTGTGTTTTGTAAATGTGTGATGGTGTTCTGTTTGTAATTCAGTTCACGGTTGGCGATTTTTAGATTCCCTTTATAAGTGATATCTTATGATAACTTTCTCTTGCTGTCTAACTTATTTCACTCTCAATGACCATACATAAGTCCCCCTGAGTTGCTGCAACTGGCCTCATTTCATTGATTTCAGGGCTGAGTAATATTCCGTTGTGGTTAAGTATCAAATTTTGTTTCACCATTTTTTCCTTCCAAGGACTATGAAGTTGTACCCAAGTCGAGGCTATTGTAAGCATAGCAGCAGTAAACGGGGTGCCTGCGTCCTGTGGATTTTTGGATTTTCCAACATATAGGCCCATGAGTGGAAGCGCCCTATGCTTTGTAGCTCTGTTTTTTAGATGTTTTAGGAAACACAGCACACTTCTCCAGAGTGGCCGTCGGCAATTTACCTTCCCCCCTTCAGCGTAACGAGGCTCCCTTTTCTCCTCTCCTTGTCCTGCATATCTGGTTTTTACCCTTTGTGAGGATGGTCCTTTTTTCTGATTCGAAGTGATACCTCTTTGTAGTGTTGATTTGCATTGCCCGCTTCTTTGGTTGGGCAAAAAGGGCGTATGCGTTTTTCCTGAATATATTCTGGAAGTTAAATTTGAGAGACAGCTTTTCTTTTTAATTGATTAATTAATTAATTTATTTTTGGCTGTGTTGGGTCTTCGTTTCTGTGCGAAGGCTTTCTCTAGTTGTGGCAAGCGGGGGCCCCTCTTCATCGCGGTGCGCGGGCCTCTCACTATCGCGGCCTCTCTTGTTGCGCAGCACAGGCTCCAGATGCGCAGGCTCAGGAGTTGTGGCTCACGGGGCTAGTTGCTCCGCGGCATGTGGGATCTTCCCAGACCAGGGCTCGAACCCGTGTCCCCTGCATTAGCAGGCAGATTCTCAACCACTGCGCCACCAGGGAAGCCCCTTGAATAGTTTTGTATTTAAAGTTTGTCTGTGGGGACTTCCCTGGTGACGCAGTGGTTAAGAGCCTGCCTGCCAATGCAGGGGACACGGGCTCGAGCCCTGGTCCGGGAAGATCCCACATGCCGCAGAGCAACCAAGCCTGCGCGGCACAACTACTGAAGCCTGCACGCCTAGAGCCCGTGCTCGCCCACAAGAGAAGCCACCGCAATGAGAAGCCCGTGCACCGCAACGAAGAGTAGCCCCGCTCGACGCAACTAGAGAAAGCCCACATGCAGCAACGAAGACCAAACGCAGCCAAACATAAATTATAAACTAAAATAAAATTTGCCTCTGAATAACTTTGAGTGAATTTGGTATAAGTTGTAAAGTTTGCATCTACATTCACTTCCTTCCAAATGGTTTCCAATTAATTGTTCCTTAACTACTTTTAGAAAACTTTTGGGATAGAGACTCCATTTTCGTTTGAATTTCCAGTTTAATGGATTCAGCAGTCCTGTCAGTAGGGCACGCTGCCCCCAGTGACCTGTGAGGGAGGCGCGGCCTGCACTTCCTGCACTGACCACAGGGTGGCGCCGAGTTCACCTCTCTGACCCACAGCGCATGCTCGTTCCATGGAACTCGATTGTGAGGGCAGCTGAGAGGAGTTGAGCCGCCTCAGGCGCGGGGGCGGGGGCGGGGGGCCTTCGGGTAGGACGCCCGGCTCAGCGTCTCTGCTGAGAGGAGCTCAGTCTCCGTCTCCTCAGGACTCGCTGGGGTTTCGGCTTCAGGACAAAGTGGGGCTGCCTCCACGCTGACTAGGGAACTAGGTTTCCTGAGGACCCAGGTGATGCCTGAGGAAAAGGTGAAGAGACGGTGAGGAAAAGTGGGGAGAAGCTTCCTGTGGGCGACTGACCGTTGAGGGGGTCCGTCTTCGTGTGAGCGAGGGAGGGCTTGGCGTGGAAAGCTGTGTGTTTGGTCAGGTTTGTGTGCAGGGTAGCCAGCGTGAGTTACGGGGCGTCCAGTTTTCCCAGCACCATTTATCGTGGGGAGTGTCGTGCTCCTTGGTGTGTCCTTGGTCCCTGTGTCATAAATTCACCGACCCCGTCCGTGTGGGTTGAATTCTGGTCTCTCTGTCCTGTTCCTCTGGTCCCTGTGCCCGTTTTGAGCCAGTTCCACACTGTTTTGGTGACTGTAGCTTCTCAGCAGAGTGTGACGTCAGGGAGGGAGATGCCTCCAGCCCGTTCTCTTTTTTCAGGGTTTCTTTGGCTATTTGGGGTCCTTTGTGGTTCCCCACAGATATTAGGAGGATTTGGTCTATTTTGGGGGAAAATACCATGGAATTTTGGGAGGGATTGCATTCACTGTGTCCACTGCTTTGGGTAGCATGGATATTTTAACAATATTAATTGTTCCATTCCATGAGAACAGGATATCTTTCCATTTATTGGTGTGTTTTGCAATGTCTTCATCAATGTCTTCAAGTTTTCAGTGTGCAGGTCTTTCACCTCCTTGGTTGACTTTATTCCCAGGTATTTTGTTCTTTTTGATGCAGTTGTAAATAGGGTTGCTTTCTTTCTCTTTCTGATGGTTCATTATTAGTGTTTAGAAAGGCAACTGATTTCTGTGTATTGATTTTGCAACTTTACTGAATTGATTTATTAGTTCTAATAGTGTTTTTGTGGAATGAAGTGGAAAATTGGAATTCAAAAATCCCACTGTTTCTACCATATCCAGGTCGTCCACAACACGGAGGACAGCGGCTCCTAATATAACCTTCCCACAGTGCCTCTAAATGACATGTGGACTTTGGGTGAACTGGATCTGGGTAAGGCTTGGCTTCTATATGGAAGTTTGATGTTTTCTCTGCTTTTCTGGCATGCTGTTGACATACATGATGTTTTGAAAAGTAATTGACTTTCCAGTAATTTCAAACATACAACTTTACATACATAAAAACAAGTCTTGTACCTTGATTAAATATACTCCTAAATATTGATGTTGACATTCTTAAAAATGGAATTGTTCTCATAAATTCTTTTTCAGATTATTTTTTGCCAGCGTATGCATATAAGATAGATTTTCATGAATTGATATTTTGTTCTGTAACTTTGCTTATTAATGAGTTGATTAGCTCAAATAATTTCTTTGCTGATTATAGGTAGTTTTATATATAAGATGATGTGACCTATGTTCTGTGAAGAGACCCGGTTTTAATTTTTCCATTCACCCATGGATGCCTTTTATTTCTTTCCTCAAGATTCTGGGTAGAACTTCCAGTACACTACTGAGTAACGGTGATGAAGGTCAGCTTCCTGGCCCTGTTCCTGATTTCAGGAGTAAATCTTTCAGTCTTTAACGTTGAGCATGATGTTTGCTGTGGCTTTTTGTACTACTCTTTTCCATATGGAACAACTTTCCTTTTACTCCTGCTTTCTTGAGTGTTTTTCATGAAATAACACTGGATTTTCATTGTAGATTTTTTGCATTAATTGATATGATTATGTGTTTTTACTTCACACCATTATTGTGGTTGAATACATTGCTTACTTTTCATATGTTGAGCAACCTGAAATTCCTGGTGTAGAGATACTTGCTTATGGCATTATCCATTTAAAGTTCTGTTGGTTTCATGTTGCTATTATTGTGTGATAGATTTTTACATTCCTATTTATAAGTTGTACTGGGGTAGTTTTCTTGTTTTTTTCCTTTATTTTTAAAATCTTTTTTAAAATAGTGGTTTTATTTCATTTTAGTTATTTATTTATTTTGGCCACGTCCCATGGCTTGTGGGATTTAGTTCCCCAGTCAGGGATCGAACCCGAGCCCTTGGCAGTGAAAGCACAGAGTCCTAACCACTGGGCCACCAGAGAATTCCCCAGTTTTCTTTTTCAAGATGTAGTTGTATAATCTGATTAGACTTGGCTTGGTGTAAGTGGTTTGGAGGGTTAGCATTAGGGCTGGGGCTGGTGTGAGGGTTGGGGCTGTGTATGGTTTATGGTTGCTGTTATGGTTTAAGTTTTATGGTTAATGAGTTATTTATGGGTATGGTTAATGAATATATTTTATGGTTTGGTTATGGTTGTGGTTTTGCTTATTGGTTAAGGTTTATGGTTTTGGTCTCAGGGTGTTAGGGTTCTGTGTTAGAGTGGGTGTTAGGGTATGGGTTAGAATTGGGGTACAGGTAGGCTACGGGTAGAGCATGGGTTAGGGTAAGGTACAGGTTTAGGGTATGGGTTAGGCTAAGGTTAGGTCAGGGCTTAGGGTCAGGATCAGAGTTTAGGGTTAGGGTCCATGTCAGGATTAGCGTCAAGCTTGAGCGAGGCCATTGTTTTCTGCTCCTCCAGTGCTGGATTCTCATTGATAGATGAATGAAATGTCTGCTCTGGTCACCCACTGTTTCAAATTGAGCTCAGCCTTAGTCAAGGGTTCTTAGGGCCTCAGAGGTCATGCAGGGTTTCCCTCCACCCTCCCTCCTGGGAAGGGTGATGCAGGCCCCACTCTGTCTGGGCAGCCCCAGGTCCAGCATGGCCCTGACATGCAGGATACTAAGTAGACGTGATGTAAGACTTGGTGCATCAGTCTGCCAGCCCCCAGGTGCTGGCTTTTTTTTCCCCTTAATTAATTAATTAATTAATTTTGGGCTGTGTTGGGTCTGCATTGCTGCCCGGAGGCTTTCTCTAGTTGCGGCGAGTGGAGGCTTCTCATTGCGGTGGCTTCCCTTGTTGCAGAGCACAGGCTCTAAGCGCGTGGGCTTCAGCAGTTGGGGCTCGCGGGTTCTAGAGCGCAGGCTCAGTAGTTGTGGTGCACGGGCTTAGTTGCTCCACAGCATGTGGGATCTTCCCGGACCAGGGCTCAAACCCGTGTCCCCTGCATTGGCAGGTGGATTCTTAACCACTGCGCCACCAGGGAAGTCTGGTGTTGCGTTCGTGAGGGCTGGTGGGGCCCTCTTGGGACTGGACGGATCCTTTGTTCCATCTGCACGGGTGTCCAAGCAGGTCTCAGAAGAGCCCTTGGCCTCTGAGCGTCCAGGCAGGCACCCACGTTCCTCCAGCTCAGGTTAGCCTTGGCCGCTCCAGCCCCCGTGGCCAATTACTGAGCTGATTGTGTCTTTACTCTTTAAAATGAAATCACTCTCTCCAGGTGGGCGAGAAGTTTACTTGTGAACTTGGTTAGGGTTAGGGGTTAGGGGTTAAGGGTTAGGGGTTAGGGTCAGGGTTAGGGCTAGGGCTAGGGCTAGGGCTAGGGGTTAGGGTTAGGCTTAGGGTTGGGTTAGGGTTAGGGGTTAGGGTTAGGGTTTAGGTTTAGGGTTAGGGTTAGTGTTGGGTTAGGGTTAGGGTTAAGGTAGGGTTAGGGTGTCCAGCCTTACGTCCCATTCAGCTGTGAGTGTAGATGTGGTCAGTCCAGTTGCCTCACAGCCCCTGATTGAATTTTGTAAGAATTCCTCTCTCTCTCACTGTCTTTCTCTTTTTATAATTAATTTTTATAATGGGGTGTAGCTGATTTGCAATGTTGTGTTTCTTGGTGCTGTACATCCACTTGAGTCACTTACAGAGAGCCATCAATAAATTCTTTTCTAGTTTCTAGTAGTCAGATATATGTTTTTTCTGTGAATAGAGTGTGCTGAGTCCAGTTCCTTGAACAATGAGTATGTCTTGGCGATTACAGTATTGGCGTATGGAACGGTATCTGTGCCAATTTCAACCTCCTGGTTTATGCATCACCGCACCACACTTTTCCCCTTAAGCAGCCATAAGTGTGTTTTGTAAATGTGTGATGGTGTTCTGTTTGTAATTCAGTTCACGGTTGGCGATTTTTAGATTCCCTTTATAAGTGATATCTTATGATAACTTTCTCTTGCTGTCTAACTTATTTCACTCTCAATGACCATACATAAGTCCCCCTGAGTTGCTGCAACTGGCCTCATTTCATTGATTTCAGGGCTGAGTAATATTCCGTTGTGGTTAAGTATCAAATTTTGTTTCACCATTTTTTCCTTCCAAGGACTATGAAGTTGTACCCAAGTCGAGGCTATTGTAAGCATAGCAGCAGTAAACGGGGTGCCTGCGTCCTGTGGATTTTTGGATTTTCCAACATATAGGCCCATGAGTGGAAGCGCCCTATGCTTTGTAGCTCTGTTTTTTAGATGTTTTAGGAAACACAGCACACTTCTCCAGAGTGGCCGTCGGCAATTTACCTTCCCCCCTTCAGCGTAACGAGGCTCCCTTTTCTCCTCTCCTTGTCCTGCATATCTGGTTTTTACCCTTTGTGAGGATGGTCCTTTTTTCTGATTCGAAGTGATACCTCTTTGTAGTGTTGATTTGCATTGCCCGCTTCTTTGGTTGGGCAAAAAGGGCGTATGCGTTTTTCCTGAATATATTCTGGAAGTTAAATTTGAGAGACAGCTTTTCTTTTTAATTGATTAATTAATTAATTTATTTTTGGCTGTGTTGGGTCTTCGTTTCTGTGCGAAGGCTTTCTCTAGTTGTGGCAAGCGGGGGCCCCTCTTCATCGCGGTGCGCGGGCCTCTCACTATCGCGGCCTCTCTTGTTGCGCAGCACAGGCTCCAGATGCGCAGGCTCAGGAGTTGTGGCTCACGGGGCTAGTTGCTCCGCGGCATGTGGGATCTTCCCAGACCAGGGCTCGAACCCGTGTCCCCTGCATTAGCAGGCAGATTCTCAACCACTGCGCCACCAGGGAAGCCCCTTGAATAGTTTTGTATTTAAAGTTTGTCTGTGGGGACTTCCCTGGTGACGCAGTGGTTAAGAGCCTGCCTGCCAATGCAGGGGACACGGGCTCGAGCCCTGGTCCGGGAAGATCCCACATGCCGCAGAGCAACCAAGCCTGCGCGGCACAACTACTGAAGCCTGCACGCCTAGAGCCCGTGCTCGCCCACAAGAGAAGCCACCGCAATGAGAAGCCCGTGCACCGCAACGAAGAGTAGCCCCGCTCGACGCAACTAGAGAAAGCCCACATGCAGCAACGAAGACCAAACGCAGCCAAACATAAATTATAAACTAAAATAAAATTTGCCTCTGAATAACTTTGAGTGAATTTGGTATAAGTTGTAAAGTTTGCATCTACATTCACTTCCTTCCAAATGGTTTCCAATTAATTGTTCCTTAACTACTTTTAGAAAACTTTTGGGATAGAGACTCCATTTTCGTTTGAATTTCCAGTTTAATGGATTCAGCAGTCCTGTCAGTAGGGCACGCTGCCCCCAGTGACCTGTGAGGGAGGCGCGGCCTGCACTTCCTGCACTGACCACAGGGTGGCGCCGAGTTCGCCTCTCTGACCCACAGCGCATGCTCGTTCCATGGAACTCGATTGTGAGGGCAGCTGAGAGGAGTTGAGCCGCCTCAGGCGCGGGGGCGGGGGCGGGGGGCCTTCGGGTAGGACGCCCGGCTCAGCGTCTCTGCTGAGAGGAGCTCAGTCTCCGTCTCCTCAGGACTCGCTGGGGTTTCGGCTTCAGGACAAAGTGGGGCTGCCTCCACGCTGACTAGGGAACTAGGTTTCCTGAGGACCCAGGTGATGCCTGAGGAAAAGGTGAAGAGACGGTGAGGAAAAGTGGGGAGAAGCTTCCTGTGGGCGACTGACCGTTGAGGGGGTCCGTCTTCGTGTGAGCGAGGGAGGGCTTGGCGTGGAAAGCTGTGTGTTTGGTCAGGTTTGTGTGCAGGGTAGCCAGCGTGAGTTACGGGGCGTCCAGTTTTCCCAGCACCATTTATCGTGGGGAGTGTCGTGCTCCTTGGTGTGTCCTTGGTCCCTGTGTCGTAAATTCACCGACCCCGTCCGTGTGGGTTGAATTCTGGTCTCTCTGTCCTGTTCCTCTGGTCCCTGTGCCCGTTTTGAGCCAGTTCCACACTGTTTTGGTGACTGTAGCTTCTCAGCAGAGTGTGACGTCAGGGAGGGAGATGCCTCCAGCCCGTTCTCTTTTTTCAGGGTTTCTTTGGCTATTTGGGGTCCTTTGTGGTTCCCCACAGATATTAGGAGGATTTGCTCTATTTTGGGGGAAAATACCATGGAATTTTGGGAGGGATTGCATTCACTGTGTCCACTGCTTTGGGTAGCATGGATATTTTAACAATATTAATTGTTCCATTCCATGAGAACAGGATATCTTTCCATTTATTGGTGTGTTTTGCAATGTCTTCATCAATGTCTTCAAGTTTTCAGTGTGCAGGTCTTTCACCTCCTTGGTTGACTTTATTCCCAGGTATTTTGTTCTTTTTGATGCAGTTGTAAATAGGGTTGCTTTCTTTCTCTTTCTGATGGTTCATTATTAGTGTTTAGAAAGGCAACTGATTTCTGTGTATTGATTTTGCAACTTTACTGAATTGATTTATTAGTTCTAATAGTGTTTTTGTGGAATGAAGTGGAAAATTGGAATTCAAAAATCCCACTGTTTCTACCATATCCAGGTCGTCCACAACACGGAGGACAGCGGCTCCTAATATAACCTTCCCACAGTGCCTCTAAATGACATGTGGACTTTGGGTGAACTGGATCTGGGTAAGGCTTGGCTTCTATATGGAAGTTTGATGTTTTCTCTGCTTTTCTGGCATGCTGTTGACATACATGATGTTTTGAAAAGTAATTGACTTTCCAGTAATTTCAAACATACAACTTTACATACATAAAAACAAGTCTTGTACCTTGATTAAATATACTCCTAAATATTGATGTTGACATTCTTAAAAATGGAATTGTTCTCATAAATTCTTTTTCAGATTATTTTTTGCCAGCGTATGCATATAAGATAGATTTTCATGAATTGATATTTTGTTCTGTAACTTTGCTTATTAATGAGTTGATTAGCTCAAATAATTTCTTTGCTGATTATAGGTAGTTTTATATATAAGATGATGTGACCTATGTTCTGTGAAGAGACCCGGTTTTAATTTTTCCATTCACCCATGGATGCCTTTTATTTCTTTCCTCAAGATTCTGGGTAGAACTTCCAGTACACTACTGAGTAACGGTGATGAAGGTCAGCTTCCTGGCCCTGTTCCTGATTTCAGGAGTAAATCTTTCAGTCTTTAACGTTGAGCATGATGTTTGCTGTGGCTTTTTGTACTACTCTTTTCCATATGGAACAACTTTCCTTTTACTCCTGCTTTCTTGAGTGTTTTTCATGAAATAACACTGGATTTTCATTGTAGATTTTTTGCATTAATTGATATGATTATGTGTTTTTACTTCACACCATTATTGTGGTTGAATACATTGCTTACTTTTCATATGTTGAGCAACCTGAAATTCCTGGTGTAGAGATACTTGCTTATGGCATTATCCATTTAAAGTTCTGTTGGTTTCATGTTGCTATTATTGTGTGATAGATTTTTACATTCCTATTTATAAGTTGTACTGGGGTAGTTTTCTTGTTTTTTTCCTTTATTTTTAAAATCTTTTTTAAAATAGTGGTTTTATTTCATTTTAGTTATTTATTTATTTTGGCCACGTCCCATGGCTTGTGGGATTTAGTTCCCCAGTCAGGGATCGAACCCGAGCCCTTGGCAGTGAAAGCACAGAGTCCTAACCACTGGGCCACCAGAGAATTCCCCAGTTTTCTTTTTCAAGATGTAGTTGTATAATCTGATTAGACTTGGCTTGGTGTAAGTGGTTTGGAGGGTTAGCATTAGGGCTGGGGCTGGTGTGAGGGTTGGGGCTGTGTATGGTTTATGGTTGCTGTTATGGTTTAAGTTTTATGGTTAATGAGTTATTTATGGGTATGGTTAATGAATATATTTTATGGTTTGGTTATGGTTGTGGTTTTGCTTATTGGTTAAGGTTTATGGTTTTGGTCTCAGGGTGTTAGGGTTCTGTGTTAGAGTGGGTGTTAGGGTATGGGTTAGAATTGGGGTACAGGTAGGCTACGGGTAGAGCATGGGTTAGGGTAAGGTACAGGTTTAGGGTATGGGTTAGGCTAAGGTTAGGTCAGGGCTTAGGGTCAGGATCAGAGTTTAGGGTTAGGGTCCATGTCAGGATTAGCGTCAAGCTTGAGCGAGGCCATTGTTTTCTGCTCCTCCAGTGCTGGATTCTCATTGATAGATGAATGAAATGTCTGCTCTGGTCACCCACTGTTTCAAATTGAGCTCAGCCTTAGTCAAGGGTTCTTAGGGCCTCAGAGGTCATGCAGGGTTTCCCTCCACCCTCCCTCCTGGGAAGGGTGATGCAGGCCCCACTCTGTCTGGGCAGCCCCAGGTCCAGCATGGCCCTGACATGCAGGATACTAAGTAGACGTGATGTAAGACTTGGTGCATCAGTCTGCCAGCCCCCAGGTGCTGGCTTTTTTTTCCCCTTAATTAATTAATTAATTAATTTTGGGCTGTGTTGGGTCTGCATTGCTGCCCGGAGGCTTTCTCTAGTTGCGGCGAGTGGAGGCTTCTCATTGCGGTGGCTTCCCTTGTTGCAGAGCACAGGCTCTAAGCGCGTGGGCTTCAGCAGTTGGGGCTCGCGGGTTCTAGAGCGCAGGCTCAGTAGTTGTGGTGCACGGGCTTAGTTGCTCCACAGCATGTGGGGTCTTCCCGGACCAGGGCTCAAACCCGTGTCCCCTGCATTGGCAGGTGGATTCTTAACCACTGCGCCACCAGGGAAGTCTGGTGTTGCGTTCGTGAGGGCTGGTGGGGCCCTCTTGGGACTGGACGGATCCTTTGTTCCATCTGCACGGGTGTCCAAGCAGGTCTCAGAAGAGCCCTTGGCCTCTGAGCGTCCAGGCAGGCACCCACGTTCCTCCAGCTCAGGTTAGCCTTGGCCGCTCCAGCCCCCGTGGCCAATTACTGAGCTGATTGTGTCTTTACTCTTTAAAATGAAATCACTCTCTCCAGGTGGGCGAGAAGTTTACTTGTGAACTTGGTTAGGGTTAGGGGTTAGGGGTTAAGGGTTAGGGGTTAGGGTCAGGGTTAGGGCTAGGGCTAGGGCTAGGGCTAGGGGTTAGGGTTAGGCTTAGGGTTGGGTTAGGGTTAGGGGTTAGGGTTAGGGTTTAGGTTTAGGGTTAGGGTTAGTGTTGGGTTAGGGTTAGGGTTAAGGTAGGGTTAGGGTGTCCAGCCTTACGTCCCATTCAGCTGTGAGTGTAGATGTGGTCAGTCCAGTTGCCTCACAGCCCCTGATTGAATTTTGTAAGAATTCCTCTCTCTCTCACTGTCTTTCTCTTTTTATAATTAATTTTTATAATGGGGTGTAGCTGATTTGCAATGTTGTGTTTCTTGGTGCTGTACATCCACTTGAGTCACTTACAGAGAGCCATCAATAAATTCTTTTCTAGTTTCTAGTAGTCAGATATATGTTTTTTCTGTGAATAGAGTGTGCTGAGTCCAGTTCCTTGAACAATGAGTATGTCTTGGCGATTACAGTATTGGCGTATGGAACGGTATCTGTGCCAATTTCAACCTCCTGGTTTATGCATCACCGCACCACACTTTTCCCCTTAAGCAGCCATAAGTGTGTTTTGTAAATGTGTGATGGTGTTCTGTTTGTAATTCAGTTCACGGTTGGCGATTTTTAGATTCCCTTTATAAGTGATATCTTATGATAACTTTCTCTTGCTGTCTAACTTATTTCACTCTCAATGACCATACATAAGTCCCCCTGAGTTGCTGCAACTGGCCTCATTTCATTGATTTCAGGGCTGAGTAATATTCCGTTGTGGTTAAGTATCAAATTTTGTTTCACCATTTTTTCCTTCCAAGGACTATGAAGTTGTACCCAAGTCGAGGCTATTGTAAGCATAGCAGCAGTAAACGGGGTGCCTGCGTCCTGTGGATTTTTGGATTTTCCAACATATAGGCCCATGAGTGGAAGCGCCCTATGCTTTGTAGCTCTGTTTTTTAGATGTTTTAGGAAACACAGCACACTTCTCCAGAGTGGCCGTCGGCAATTTACCTTCCCCCCTTCAGCGTAACGAGGCTCCCTTTTCTCCTCTCCTTGTCCTGCATATCTGGTTTTTACCCTTTGTGAGGATGGTCCTTTTTTCTGATTCGAAGTGATACCTCTTTGTAGTGTTGATTTGCATTGCCCGCTTCTTTGGTTGGGCAAAAAGGGCGTATGCGTTTTTCCTGAATATATTCTGGAAGTTAAATTTGAGAGACAGCTTTTCTTTTTAATTGATTAATTAATTAATTTATTTTTGGCTGTGTTGGGTCTTCGTTTCTGTGCGAAGGCTTTCTCTAGTTGTGGCAAGCGGGGGCCCCTCTTCATCGCGGTGCGCGGGCCTCTCACTATCGCGGCCTCTCTTGTTGCGCAGCACAGGCTCCAGATGCGCAGGCTCAGGAGTTGTGGCTCACGGGGCTAGTTGCTCCGCGGCATGTGGGATCTTCCCAGACCAGGGCTCGAACCCGTGTCCCCTGCATTAGCAGGCAGATTCTCAACCACTGCGCCACCAGGGAAGCCCCTTGAATAGTTTTGTATTTAAAGTTTGTCTGTGGGGACTTCCCTGGTGACGCAGTGGTTAAGAGCCTGCCTGCCAATGCAGGGGACACGGGCTCGAGCCCTGGTCCGGGAAGATCCCACATGCCGCAGAGCAACCAAGCCTGCACGGCACAACTACTGAAGCCTGCACGCCTAGAGCCCGTGCTCGCCCACAAGAGAAGCCACCGCAATGAGAAGCCCGTGCACCGCAACGAAGAGTAGCCCCGCTCGACGCAACTAGAGAAAGCCCACATGCAGCAACGAAGACCAAACGCAGCCAAACATAAATTATAAACTAAAATAAAATTTGCCTCTGAATAACTTTGAGTGAATTTGGTATAAGTTGTAAAGTTTGCATCTACATTCACTTCCTTCCAAATGGTTTCCAATTAATTGTTCCTTAACTACTTTTAGAAAACTTTTGGGATAGAGACTCCATTTTCGTTTGAATTTCCAGTTTAATGGATTCAGCAGTCCTGTCAGTAGGGCACGCTGCCCCCAGTGACCTGTGAGGGAGGCGCGGCCTGCACTTCCTGCACTGACCACAGGGTGGCGCCGAGTTCACCTCTCTGACCCACAGCGCATGCTCGTTCCATGGAACTCGATTGTGAGGGCAGCTGAGAGGAGTTGAGCCGCCTCAGGCGCGGGGGCGGGGGCGGGGGGCCTTCGGGTAGGACGCCCGGCTCAGCGTCTCTGCTGAGAGGAGCTCAGTCTCCGTCTCCTCAGGACTCGCTGGGGTTTCGGCTTCAGGACAAAGTGGGGCTGCCTCCACGCTGACTAGGGAACTAGGTTTCCTGAGGACCCAGGTGATGCCTGAGGAAAAGGTGAAGAGACGGTGAGGAAAAGTGGGGAGAAGCTTCCTGTGGGCGACTGACCGTTGAGGGGGTCCGTCTTCGTGTGAGCGAGGGAGGGCTTGGCGTGGAAAGCTGTGTGTTTGGTCAGGTTTGTGTGCAGGGTAGCCAGCGTGAGTTACGGGGCGTCCAGTTTTCCCAGCACCATTTATCGTGGGGAGTGTCGTGCTCCTTGGTGTGTCCTTGGTCCCTGTGTCATAAATTCACCGACCCCGTCCGTGTGGGTTGAATTCTGGTCTCTCTGTCCTGTTCCTCTGGTCCCTGTGCCCGTTTTGAGCCAGTTCCACACTGTTTTGGTGACTGTAGCTTCTCAGCAGAGTGTGACGTCAGGGAGGGAGATGCCTCCAGCCCGTTCTCTTTTTTCAGGGTTTCTTTGGCTATTTGGGGTCCTTTGTGGTTCCCCACAGATATTAGGAGGATTTGCTCTATTTTGGGGGAAAATACCATGGAATTTTGGGAGGGATTGCATTCACTGTGTCCACTGCTTTGGGTAGCATGGATATTTTAACAATATTAATTGTTCCATTCCATGAGAACAGGATATCTTTCCATTTATTGGTGTGTTTTGCAATGTCTTCATCAATGTCTTCAAGTTTTCAGTGTGCAGGTCTTTCACCTCCTTGGTTGACTTTATTCCCAGGTATTTTGTTCTTTTTGATGCAGTTGTAAATAGGGTTGCTTTCTTTCTCTTTCTGATGGTTCATTATTAGTGTTTAGAAAGGCAACTGATTTCTGTGTATTGATTTTGCAACTTTACTGAATTGATTTATTAGTTCTAATAGTGTTTTTGTGGAATGAAGTGGAAAATTGGAATTCAAAAATCCCACTGTTTCTACCATATCCAGGTCGTCCACAACACGGAGGACAGCGGCTCCTAATATAACCTTCCCACAGTGCCTCTAAATGACATGTGGACTTTGGGTGAACTGGATCTGGGTAAGGCTTGGCTTCTATATGGAAGTTTGATGTTTTCTCTGCTTTTCTGGCATGCTGTTGACATACATGATGTTTTGAAAAGTAATTGACTTTCCAGTAATTTCAAACATACAACTTTACATACATAAAAACAAGTCTTGTACCTTGATTAAATATACTCCTAAATATTGATGTTGACATTCTTAAAAATGGAATTGTTCTCATAAATTCTTTTTCAGATTATTTTTTGCCAGCGTATGCATATAAGATAGATTTTCATGAATTGATATTTTGTTCTGTAACTTTGCTTATTAATGAGTTGATTAGCTCAAATAATTTCTTTGCTGATTATAGGTAGTTTTATATATAAGATGATGTGACCTATGTTCTGTGAAGAGACCCGGTTTTAATTTTTCCATTCACCCATGGATGCCTTTTATTTCTTTCCTCAAGATTCTGGGTAGAACTTCCAGTACACTACTGAGTAACGGTGATGAAGGTCAGCTTCCTGGCCCTGTTCCTGATTTCAGGAGTAAATCTTTCAGTCTTTAACGTTGAGCATGATGTTTGCTGTGGCTTTTTGTACTACTCTTTTCCATATGGAACAACTTTCCTTTTACTCCTGCTTTCTTGAGTGTTTTTCATGAAATAACACTGGATTTTCATTGTAGATTTTTTGCATTAATTGATATGATTATGTGTTTTTACTTCACACCATTATTGTGGTTGAATACATTGCTTACTTTTCATATGTTGAGCAACCTGAAATTCCTGGTGTAGAGATACTTGCTTATGGCATTATCCATTTAAAGTTCTGTTGGTTTCATGTTGCTATTATTGTGTGATAGATTTTTACATTCCTATTTATAAGTTGTACTGGGGTAGTTTTCTTGTTTTTTTCCTTTATTTTTAAAATCTTTTTTAAAATAGTGGTTTTATTTCATTTTAGTTATTTATTTATTTTGGCCACGTCCCATGGCTTGTGGGATTTAGTTCCCCAGTCAGGGATCGAACCCGAGCCCTTGGCAGTGAAAGCACAGAGTCCTAACCACTGGGCCACCAGAGAATTCCCCAGTTTTCTTTTTCAAGATGTAGTTGTATAATCTGATTAGACTTGGCTTGGTGTAAGTGGTTTGGAGGGTTAGCATTAGGGCTGGGGCTGGTGTGAGGGTTGGGGCTGTGTATGGTTTATGGTTGCTGTTATGGTTTAAGTTTTATGGTTAATGAGTTATTTATGGGTATGGTTAATGAATATATTTTATGGTTTGGTTATGGTTGTGGTTTTGCTTATTGGTTAAGGTTTATGGTTTTGGTCTCAGGGTGTTAGGGTTCTGTGTTAGAGTGGGTGTTAGGGTATGGGTTAGAATTGGGGTACAGGTAGGCTACGGGTAGAGCATGGGTTAGGGTAAGGTACAGGTTTAGGGTATGGGTTAGGCTAAGGTTAGGTCAGGGCTTAGGGTCAGGATCAGAGTTTAGGGTTAGGGTCCATGTCAGGATTAGCGTCAAGCTTGAGCGAGGCCATTGTTTTCTGCTCCTCCAGTGCTGGATTCTCATTGATAGATGAATGAAATGTCTGCTCTGGTCACCCACTGTTTCAAATTGAGCTCAGCCTTAGTCAAGGGTTCTTAGGGCCTCAGAGGTCATGCAGGGTTTCCCTCCACCCTCCCTCCTGGGAAGGGTGATGCAGGCCCCACTCTGTCTGGGCAGCCCCAGGTCCAGCATGGCCCTGACATGCAGGATACTAAGTAGACGTGATGTAAGACTTGGTGCATCAGTCTGCCAGCCCCCAGGTGCTGGCTTTTTTTTCCCCTTAATTAATTAATTAATTAATTTTGGGCTGTGTTGGGTCTGCATTGCTGCCCGGAGGCTTTCTCTAGTTGCGGCGAGTGGAGGCTTCTCATTGCGGTGGCTTCCCTTGTTGCAGAGCACAGGCTCTAAGCGCGTGGGCTTCAGCAGTTGGGGCTCGCGGGTTCTAGAGCGCAGGCTCAGTAGTTGTGGTGCACGGGCTTAGTTGCTCCACAGCATGTGGGATCTTCCCGGACCAGGGCTCAAACCCGTGTCCCCTGCATTGGCAGGTGGATTCTTAACCACTGCGCCACCAGGGAAGTCTGGTGTTGCGTTCGTGAGGGCTGGTGGGGCCCTCTTGGGACTGGACGGATCCTTTGTTCCATCTGCACGGGTGTCCAAGCAGGTCTCAGAAGAGCCCTTGGCCTCTGAGCGTCCAGGCAGGCACCCACGTTCCTCCAGCTCAGGTTAGCCTTGGCCGCTCCAGCCCCCGTGGCCAATTACTGAGCTGATTGTGTCTTTACTCTTTAAAATGAAATCACTCTCTCCAGGTGGGCGAGAAGTTTACTTGTGAACTTGGTTAGGGTTAGGGGTTAGGGGTTAAGGGTTAGGGGTTAGGGTCAGGGTTAGGGCTAGGGCTAGGGCTAGGGCTAGGGGTTAGGGTTAGGCTTAGGGTTGGGTTAGGGTTAGGGGTTAGGGTTAGGGTTTAGGTTTAGGGTTAGGGTTAGTGTTGGGTTAGGGTTAGGGTTAAGGTAGGGTTAGGGTGTCCAGCCTTACGTCCCATTCAGCTGTGAGTGTAGATGTGGTCAGTCCAGTTGCCTCACAGCCCCTGATTGAATTTTGTAAGAATTCCTCTCTCTCTCACTGTCTTTCTCTTTTTATAATTAATTTTTATAATGGGGTGTAGCTGATTTGCAATGTTGTGTTTCTTGGTGCTGTACATCCACTTGAGTCACTTACAGAGAGCCATCAATAAATTCTTTTCTAGTTTCTAGTAGTCAGATATATGTTTTTTCTGTGAATAGAGTGTGCTGAGTCCAGTTCCTTGAACAATGAGTATGTCTTGGCGATTACAGTATTGGCGTATGGAACGGTATCTGTGCCAATTTCAACCTCCTGGTTTATGCATCACCGCACCACACTTTTCCCCTTAAGCAGCCATAAGTGTGTTTTGTAAATGTGTGATGGTGTTCTGTTTGTAATTCAGTTCACGGTTGGCGATTTTTAGATTCCCTTTATAAGTGATATCTTATGATAACTTTCTCTTGCTGTCTAACTTATTTCACTCTCAATGACCATACATAAGTCCCCCTGAGTTGCTGCAACTGGCCTCATTTCATTGATTTCAGGGCTGAGTAATATTCCGTTGTGGTTAAGTATCAAATTTTGTTTCACCATTTTTTCCTTCCAAGGACTATGAAGTTGTACCCAAGTCGAGGCTATTGTAAGCATAGCAGCAGTAAACGGGGTGCCTGCGTCCTGTGGATTTTTGGATTTTCCAACATATAGGCCCATGAGTGGAAGCGCCCTATGCTTTGTAGCTCTGTTTTTTAGATGTTTTAGGAAACACAGCACACTTCTCCAGAGTGGCCGTCGGCAATTTACCTTCCCCCCTTCAGCGTAACGAGGCTCCCTTTTCTCCTCTCCTTGTCCTGCATATCTGGTTTTTACCCTTTGTGAGGATGGTCCTTTTTTCTGATTCGAAGTGATACCTCTTTGTAGTGTTGATTTGCATTGCCCGCTTCTTTGGTTGGGCAAAAAGGGCGTATGCGTTTTTCCTGAATATATTCTGGAAGTTAAATTTGAGAGACAGCTTTTCTTTTTAATTGATTAATTAATTAATTTATTTTTGGCTGTGTTGGGTCTTCGTTTCTGTGCGAAGGCTTTCTCTAGTTGTGGCAAGCGGGGGCCCCTCTTCATCGCGGTGCGCGGGCCTCTCACTATCGCGGCCTCTCTTGTTGCGCAGCACAGGCTCCAGATGCGCAGGCTCAGGAGTTGTGGCTCACGGGGCTAGTTGCTCCGCGGCATGTGGGATCTTCCCAGACCAGGGCTCGAACCCGTGTCCCCTGCATTAGCAGGCAGATTCTCAACCACTGCGCCACCAGGGAAGCCCCTTGAATAGTTTTGTATTTAAAGTTTGTCTGTGGGGACTTCCCTGGTGACGCAGTGGTTAAGAGCCTGCCTGCCAATGCAGGGGACACGGGCTCGAGCCCTGGTCCGGGAAGATCCCACATGCCGCAGAGCAACCAAGCCTGCGCGGCACAACTACTGAAGCCTGCACGCCTAGAGCCCGTGCTCGCCCACAAGAGAAGCCACCGCAATGAGAAGCCCGTGCACCGCAACGAAGAGTAGCCCCGCTCGACGCAACTAGAGAAAGCCCACATGCAGCAACGAAGACCAAACGCAGCCAAACATAAATTATAAACTAAAATAAAATTTGCCTCTGAATAACTTTGAGTGAATTTGGTATAAGTTGTAAAGTTTGCATCTACATTCACTTCCTTCCAAATGGTTTCCAATTAATTGTTCCTTAACTACTTTTAGAAAACTTTTGGGATAGAGACTCCATTTTCGTTTGAATTTCCAGTTTAATGGATTCAGCAGTCCTGTCAGTAGGGCACGCTGCCCCCAGTGACCTGTGAGGGAGGCGCGGCCTGCACTTCCTGCACTGACCACAGGGTGGCGCCGAGTTCGCCTCTCTGACCCACAGCGCATGCTCCTTCCATGGAACTCGATTGTGAGGGCAGCTGAGAGGAGTTGAGCCGCCTCAGGCGCGGGGGCGGGGGCGGGGGGCCTTCGGGTAGGACGCCCGGCTCAGCGTCTCTGCTGAGAGGAGCTCAGTCTCCGTCTCCTCAGGACTCGCTGGGGTTTCGGCTTCAGGACAAAGTGGGGCTGCCTCCACGCTGACTAGGGAACTAGGTTTCCTGAGGACCCAGGTGATGCCTGAGGAAAAGGTGAAGAGACGGTGAGGAAAAGTGGGGAGAAGCTTCCTGTGGGCGACTGACCGTTGAGGGGGTCCGTCTTCGTGTGAGCGAGGGAGGGCTTGGCGTGGAAAGCTGTGTGTTTGGTCAGGTTTGTGTGCAGGGTAGCCAGCGTGAGTTACGGGGCGTCCAGTTTTCCCAGCACCATTTATCGTGGGGAGTGTCGTGCTCCTTGGTGTGTCCTTGGTCCCTGTGTCATAAATTCACCGACCCCGTCCGTGTGGGTTGAATTCTGGTCTCTCTGTCCTGTTCCTCTGGTCCCTGTGCCCGTTTTGAGCCAGTTCCACACTGTTTTGGTGACTGTAGCTTCTCAGCAGAGTGTGACGTCAGGGAGGGAGATGCCTCCAGCCCGTTCTCTTTTTTCAGGGTTTCTTTGGCTATTTGGGGTCCTTTGTGGTTCCCCACAGATATTAGGAGGATTTGGTCTATTTTGGGGGAAAATACCATGGAATTTTGGGAGGGATTGCATTCACTGTGTCCACTGCTTTGGGTAGCATGGATATTTTAACAATATTAATTGTTCCATTCCATGAGAACAGGATATCTTTCCATTTATTGGTGTGTTTTGCAATGTCTTCATCAATGTCTTCAAGTTTTCAGTGTGCAGGTCTTTCACCTCCTTGGTTGACTTTATTCCCAGGTATTTTGTTCTTTTTGATGCAGTTGTAAATAGGGTTGCTTTCTTTCTCTTTCTGATGGTTCATTATTAGTGTTTAGAAAGGCAACTGATTTCTGTGTATTGATTTTGCAACTTTACTGAATTGATTTATTAGTTCTAATAGTGTTTTTGTGGAATGAAGTGGAAAATTGGAATTCAAAAATCCCACTGTTTCTACCATATCCAGGTCGTCCACAACACGGAGGACAGCGGCTCCTAATATAACCTTCCCACAGTGCCTCTAAATGACATGTGGACTTTGGGTGAACTGGATCTGGGTAAGGCTTGGCTTCTATATGGAAGTTTGATGTTTTCTCTGCTTTTCTGGCATGCTGTTGACATACATGATGTTTTGAAAAGTAATTGACTTTCCAGTAATTTCAAACATACAACTTTACATACATAAAAACAAGTCTTGTACCTTGATTAAATATACTCCTAAATATTGATGTTGACATTCTTAAAAATGGAATTGTTCTCATAAATTCTTTTTCAGATTATTTTTTGCCAGCGTATGCATATAAGATAGATTTTCATGAATTGATATTTTGTTCTGTAACTTTGCTTATTAATGAGTTGATTAGCTCAAATAATTTCTTTGCTGATTATAGGTAGTTTTATATATAAGATGATGTGACCTATGTTCTGTGAAGAGACCCGGTTTTAATTTTTCCATTCACCCATGGATGCCTTTTATTTCTTTCCTCAAGATTCTGGGTAGAACTTCCAGTACACTACTGAGTAACGGTGATGAAGGTCAGCTTCCTGGCCCTGTTCCTGATTTCAGGAGTAAATCTTTCAGTCTTTAACGTTGAGCATGATGTTTGCTGTGGCTTTTTGTACTACTCTTTTCCATATGGAACAACTTTCCTTTTACTCCTGCTTTCTTGAGTGTTTTTCATGAAATAACACTGGATTTTCATTGTAGATTTTTTGCATTAATTGATATGATTATGTGTTTTTACTTCACACCATTATTGTGGTTGAATACATTGCTTACTTTTCATATGTTGAGCAACCTGAAATTCCTGGTGTAGAGATACTTGCTTATGGCATTATCCATTTAAAGTTCTGTTGGTTTCATGTTGCTATTATTGTGTGATAGATTTTTACATTCCTATTTATAAGTTGTACTGGGGTAGTTTTCTTGTTTTTTTCCTTTATTTTTAAAATCTTTTTTAAAATAGTGGTTTTATTTCATTTTAGTTATTTATTTATTTTGGCCACGTCCCATGGCTTGTGGGATTTAGTTCCCCAGTCAGGGATCGAACCCGAGCCCTTGGCAGTGAAAGCACAGAGTCCTAACCACTGGGCCACCAGAGAATTCCCCAGTTTTCTTTTTCAAGATGTAGTTGTATAATCTGATTAGACTTGGCTTGGTGTAAGTGGTTTGGAGGGTTAGCATTAGGGCTGGGGCTGGTGTGAGGGTTGGGGCTGTGTATGGTTTGTGGTTGCTGTTATGGTTTAAGTTTTATGGTTAATGAGTTATTTATGGGTATGGTTAATGAATATATTTTATGGTTTGGTTATGGTTGTGGTTTTGCTTATTGGTTAAGGTTTATGGTTTTGGTCTCAGGGTGTTAGGGTTCTGTGTTAGAGTGGGTGTTAGGGTATGGGTTAGAATTGGGGTACAGGTAGGCTACGGGTAGAGCATGGGTTAGGGTAAGGTACAGGTTTAGGGTATGGGTTAGGCTAAGGTTAGGTCAGGGCTTAGGGTCAGGATCAGAGTTTAGGGTTAGGGTCCATGTCAGGATTAGCGTCAAGCTTGAGCGAGGCCATTGTTTTCTGCTCCTCCAGTGCTGGATTCTCATTGATAGATGAATGAAATGTCTGCTCTGGTCACCCACTGTTTCAAATTGAGCTCAGCCTTAGTCAAGGGTTCTTAGGGCCTCAGAGGTCATGCAGGGTTTCCCTCCACCCTCCCTCCTGGGAAGGGTGATGCAGGCCCCACTCTGTCTGGGCAGCCCCAGGTCCAGCATGGCCCTGACATGCAGGATACTAAGTAGACGTGATGTAAGACTTGGTGCATCAGTCTGCCAGCCCCCAGGTGCTGGCTTTTTTTTCCCCTTAATTAATTAATTAATTAATTTTGGGCTGTGTTGGGTCTGCATTGCTGCCCGGAGGCTTTCTCTAGTTGCGGCGAGTGGAGGCTTCTCATTGCGGTGGCTTCCCTTGTTGCAGAGCACAGGCTCTAAGCGCGTGGGCTTCAGCAGTTGGGGCTCGCGGGTTCTAGAGCGCAGGCTCAGTAGTTGTGGTGCACGGGCTTAGTTGCTCCACAGCATGTGGGATCTTCCCGGACCAGGGCTCAAACCCGTGTCCCCTGCATTGGCAGGTGGATTCTTAACCACTGCGCCACCAGGGAAGTCTGGTGTTGCGTTCGTGAGGGCTGGTGGGGCCCTCTTGGGACTGGACGGATCCTTTGTTCCATCTGCACGGGTGTCCAAGCAGGTCTCAGAAGAGCCCTTGGCCTCTGAGCGTCCAGGCAGGCACCCACGTTCCTCCAGCTCAGGTTAGCCTTGGCCGCTCCAGCCCCCGTGGCCAATTACTGAGCTGATTGTGTCTTTACTCTTTAAAATGAAATCACTCTCTCCAGGTGGGCGAGAAGTTTACTTGTGAACTTGGTTAGGGTTAGGGGTTAGGGGTTAAGGGTTAGGGGTTAGGGTCAGGGTTAGGGCTAGGGCTAGGGCTAGGGGTTAGGGTTAGGCTTAGGGTTGGGTTAGGGTTAGGGGTTAGGGTTAGGGTTTAGGTTTAGGGTTAGGGTTAGTGTTGGGTTAGGGTTAGGGTTAAGGTAGGGTTAGGGTGTCCAGCCTTACGTCCCATTCAGCTGTGAGTGTAGATGTGGTCAGTCCAGTTGCCTCACAGCCCCTGATTGAATTTTGTAAGAATTCCTCTCTCTCTCACTGTCTTTCTCTTTTTATAATTAATTTTTATAATGGGGTGTAGCTGATTTGCAATGTTGTGTTTCTTGGTGCTGTACATCCACTTGAGTCACTTACAGAGAGCCATCAATAAATTCTTTTCTAGTTTCTAGTAGTCAGATATATGTTTTTTCTGTGAATAGAGTGTGCTGAGTCCAGTTCCTTGAACAATGAGTATGTCTTGGCGATTACAGTATTGGCGTATGGAACGGTATCTGTGCCAATTTCAACCTCCTGGTTTATGCATCACCGCACCACACTTTTCCCCTTAAGCAGCCATAAGTGTGTTTTGTAAATGTGTGATGGTGTTCTGTTTGTAATTCAGTTCACGGTTGGCGATTTTTAGATTCCCTTTATAAGTGATATCTTATGATAACTTTCTCTTGCTGTCTAACTTATTTCACTCTCAATGACCATACATAAGTCCCCCTGAGTTGCTGCAACTGGCCTCATTTCATTGATTTCAGGGCTGAGTAATATTCCGTTGTGGTTAAGTATCAAATTTTGTTTCACCATTTTTTCCTTCCAAGGACTATGAAGTTGTACCCAAGTCGAGGCTATTGTAAGCATAGCAGCAGTAAACGGGGTGCCTGCGTCCTGTGGATTTTTGGATTTTCCAACATATAGGCCCATGAGTGGAAGCGCCCTATGCTTTGTAGCTCTGTTTTTTAGATGTTTTAGGAAACACAGCACACTTCTCCAGAGTGGCCGTCGGCAATTTACCTTCCCCCCTTCAGCGTAACGAGGCTCCCTTTTCTCCTCTCCTTGTCCTGCATATCTGGTTTTTACCCTTTGTGAGGATGGTCCTTTTTTCTGATTCGAAGTGATACCTCTTTGTAGTGTTGATTTGCATTGCCCGCTTCTTTGGTTGGGCAAAAAGGGCGTATGCGTTTTTCCTGAATATATTCTGGAAGTTAAATTTGAGAGACAGCTTTTCTTTTTAATTGATTAATTAATTAATTTATTTTTGGCTGTGTTGGGTCTTCGTTTCTGTGCGAAGGCTTTCTCTAGTTGTGGCAAGCGGGGGCCCCTCTTCATCGCGGTGCGCGGGCCTCTCACTATCGCGGCCTCTCTTGTTGCGCAGCACAGGCTCCAGATGCGCAGGCTCAGGAGTTGTGGCTCACGGGGCTAGTTGCTCCGCGGCATGTGGGATCTTCCCAGACCAGGGCTCGAACCCGTGTCCCCTGCATTAGCAGGCAGATTCTCAACCACTGCGCCACCAGGGAAGCCCCTTGAATAGTTTTGTATTTAAAGTTTGTCTGTGGGGACTTCCCTGGTGACGCAGTGGTTAAGAGCCTGCCTGCCAATGCAGGGGACACGGGCTCGAGCCCTGGTCCGGGAAGATCCCACATGCCGCAGAGCAACCAAGCCTGCGCGGCACAACTACTGAAGCCTGCACGCCTAGAGCCCGTGCTCGCCCACAAGAGAAGCCACCGCAATGAGAAGCCCGTGCACCGCAACGAAGAGTAGCCCCGCTCGACGCAACTAGAGAAAGCCCACATGCAGCAACGAAGACCAAACGCAGCCAAACATAAATTATAAACTAAAATAAAATTTGCCTCTGAATAACTTTGAGTGAATTTGGTATAAGTTGTAAAGTTTGCATCTACATTCACTTCCTTCCAAATGGTTTCCAATTAATTGTTCCTTAACTACTTTTAGAAAACTTTTGGGATAGAGACTCCATTTTCGTTTGAATTTCCAGTTTAATGGATTCAGCAGTCCTGTCAGTAGGGCACGCTGCCCCCAGTGACCTGTGAGGGAGGCGCGGCCTGCACTTCCTGCACTGACCACAGGGTGGCGCCGAGTTCGCCTCTCTGACCCACAGCGCATGCTCGTTCCATGGAACTCGATTGTGAGGGCAGCTGAGAGGAGTTGAGCCGCCTCAGGCGCGGGGGCGGGGGCGGGGGGCCTTCGGGTAGGACGCCCGGCTCAGCGTCTCTGCTGAGAGGAGCTCAGTCTCCGTCTCCTCAGGACTCGCTGGGGTTTCGGCTTCAGGACAAAGTGGGGCTGCCTCCACGCTGACTAGGGAACTAGGTTTCCTGAGGACCCAGGTGATGCCTGAGGAAAAGGTGAAGAGACGGTGAGGAAAAGTGGGGAGAAGCTTCCTGTGGGCGACTGACCGTTGAGGGGGTCCGTCTTCGTGTGAGCGAGGGAGGGCTTGGCGTGGAAAGCTGTGTGTTTGGTCAGGTTTGTGTGCAGGGTAGCCAGCGTGAGTTACGGGGCGTCCAGTTTTCCCAGCACCATTTATCGTGGGGAGTGTCGTGCTCCTTGGTGTGTCCTTGGTCCCTGTGTCATAAATTCACCGACCCCGTCCGTGTGGGTTGAATTCTGGTCTCTCTGTCCTGTTCCTCTGGTCCCTGTGCCCGTTTTGAGCCAGTTCCACACTGTTTTGGTGACTGTAGCTTCTCAGCAGAGTGTGACGTCAGGGAGGGAGATGCCTCCAGCCCGTTCTCTTTTTTCAGGGTTTCTTTGGCTATTTGGGGTCCTTTGTGGTTCCCCACAGATATTAGGAGGATTTGGTCTATTTTGGGGGAAAATACCATGGAATTTTGGGAGGGATTGCATTCACTGTGTCCACTGCTTTGGGTAGCATGGATATTTTAACAATATTAATTGTTCCATTCCATGAGAACAGGATATCTTTCCATTTATTGGTGTGTTTTGCAATGTCTTCATCAATGTCTTCAAGTTTTCAGTGTGCAGGTCTTTCACCTCCTTGGTTGACTTTATTCCCAGGTATTTTGTTCTTTTTGATGCAGTTGTAAATAGGGTTGCTTTCTTTCTCTTTCTGATGGTTCATTATTAGTGTTTAGAAAGGCAACTGATTTCTGTGTATTGATTTTGCAACTTTACTGAATTGATTTATTAGTTCTAATAGTGTTTTTGTGGAATGAAGTGGAAAATTGGAATTCAAAAATCCCACTGTTTCTACCATATCCAGGTCGTCCACAACACGGAGGACAGCGGCTCCTAATATAACCTTCCCACAGTGCCTCTAAATGACATGTGGACTTTGGGTGAACTGGATCTGGGTAAGGCTTGGCTTCTATATGGAAGTTTGATGTTTTCTCTGCTTTTCTGGCATGCTGTTGACATACATGATGTTTTGAAAAGTAATTGACTTTCCAGTAATTTCAAACATACAACTTTACATACATAAAAACAAGTCTTGTACCTTGATTAAATATACTCCTAAATATTGATGTTGACATTCTTAAAAATGGAATTGTTCTCATAAATTCTTTTTCAGATTATTTTTTGCCAGCGTATGCATATAAGATAGATTTTCATGAATTGATATTTTGTTCTATAACTTTGCTTATTAATGAGTTGATTAGCTCAAATAATTTCTTTGCTGATTATAGGTAGTTTTATATATAAGATGATGTGACCTATGTTCTGTGAAGAGACCCGGTTTTAATTTTTCCATTCACCCATGGATGCCTTTTATTTCTTTCCTCAAGATTCTGGGTAGAACTTCCAGTACACTACTGAGTAACGGTGATGAAGGTCAGCTTCCTGGCCCTGTTCCTGATTTCAGGAGTAAATCTTTCAGTCTTTAACGTTGAGCATGATGTTTGCTGTGGCTTTTTGTACTACTCTTTTCCATATGGAACAACTTTCCTTTTACTCCTGCTTTCTTGAGTGTTTTTCATGAAATAACACTGGATTTTCATTGTAGATTTTTTGCATTAATTGATATGATTATGTGTTTTTACTTCACACCATTATTGTGGTTGAATACATTGCTTACTTTTCATATGTTGAGCAACCTGAAATTCCTGGTGTAGAGATACTTGCTTATGGCATTATCCATTTAAAGTTCTGTTGGTTTCATGTTGCTATTATTGTGTGATAGATTTTTACATTCCTATTTATAAGTTGTACTGGGGTAGTTTTCTTGTTTTTTTTCCTTTATTTTTAAAATCTTTTTTAAAATAGTGGTTTTATTTCATTTTAGTTATTTATTTATTTTGGCCACGTCCCATGGCTTGTGGGATTTAGTTCCCCAGTCAGGGATCGAACCCGAGCCCTTGGCAGTGAAAGCACAGAGTCCTAACCACTGGGCCACCAGAGAATTCCCCAGTTTTCTTTTTCAAGATGTAGTTGTATAATCTGATTAGACTTGGCTTGGTGTAAGTGGTTTGGAGGGTTAGCATTAGGGCTGGGGCTGGTGTGAGGGTTGGGGCTGTGTATGGTTTATGGTTGCTGTTATGGTTTAAGTTTTATGGTTAATGAGTTATTTATGGGTATGGTTAATGAATATATTTTATGGTTTGGTTATGGTTGTGGTTTTGCTTATTGGTTAAGGTTTATGGTTTTGGTCTCAGGGTGTTAGGGTTCTGTGTTAGAGTGGGTGTTAGGATATGGGTTAGAATTGGGGTACAGGTAGGCTACGGGTAGAGCATGGGTTAGGGTAAGGTACAGGTTTAGGGTATGGGTTAGGCTAAGGTTAGGTCAGGGCTTAGGGTCAGGATCAGAGTTTAGGGTTAGGGTCCATGTCAGGATTAGCGTCAAGCTTGAGCGAGGCCATTGTTTTCTGCTCCTCCAGTGCTGGATTCTCATTGATAGATGAATGAAATGTCTGCTCTGGTCACCCACTGTTTCAAATTGAGCTCAGCCTTAGTCAAGGGTTCTTAGGGCCTCAGAGGTCATGCAGGGTTTCCCTCCACCCTCCCTCCTGGGAAGGGTGATGCAGGCCCCACTCTGTCTGGGCAGCCCCAGGTCCAGCATGGCCCTGACATGCAGGATACTAAGTAGACGTGATGTAAGACTTGGTGCATCAGTCTGCCAGCCCCCAGGTGCTGGCTTTTTTTTCCCCTTAATTAATTAATTAATTAATTTTGGGCTGTGTTGGGTCTGCATTGCTGCCCGGAGGCTTTCTCTAGTTGCGGCGAGTGGAGGCTTCTCATTGCGGTGGCTTCCCTTGTTGCAGAGCACAGGCTCTAAGCGCGTGGGCTTCAGCAGTTGGGGCTCGCGGGTTCTAGAGCGCAGGCTCAGTAGTTGTGGTGCACGGGCTTAGTTGCTCCACAGCATGTGGGATCTTCCCGGACCAGGGCTCAAACCCGTGTCCCCTGCATTGGCAGGTGGATTCTTAACCACTGCGCCACCAGGGAAGTCTGGTGTTGCGTTCGTGAGGGCTGGTGGGGCCCTCTTGGGACTGGACGGATCCTTTGTTCCATCTGCACGGGTGTCCAAGCAGGTCTCAGAAGAGCCCTTGGCCTCTGAGCGTCCAGGCAGGCACCCACGTTCCTCCAGCTCAGGTTAGCCTTGGCCGCTCCAGCCCCCGTGGCCAATTACTGAGCTGATTGTGTCTTTACTCTTTAAAATGAAATCACTCTCTCCAGGTGGGCGAGAAGTTTACTTGTGAACTTGGTTAGGGTTAGGGGTTAGGGGTTAAGGGTTAGGGGTTAGGGTCAGGGTTAGGGCTAGGGCTAGGGCTAGGGGTTAGGGTTAGGCTTAGGGTTGGGTTAGGGTTAGGGGTTAGGGTTAGGGTTTAGGTTTAGGGTTAGGGTTAGTGTTGGGTTAGGGTTAGGGTTAAGGTAGGGTTAGGGTGTCCAGCCTTACGTCCCATTCAGCTGTGAGTGTAGATGTGGTCAGTCCAGTTGCCTCACAGCCCCTGATTGAATTTTGTAAGAATTCCTCTCTCTCTCACTGTCTTTCTCTTTTTATAATTAATTTTTATAATGGGGTGTAGCTGATTTGCAATGTTGTGTTTCTTGGTGCTGTACATCCACTTGAGTCACTTACAGAGAGCCATCAATAAATTCTTTTCTAGTTTCTAGTAGTCAGATATATGTTTTTTCTGTGAATAGAGTGTGCTGAGTCCAGTTCCTTGAACAATGAGTATGTCTTGGCGATTACAGTATTGGCGTATGGAACGGTATCTGTGCCAATTTCAACCTCCTGGTTTATGCATCACCGCACCACACTTTTCCCCTTAAGCAGCCATAAGTGTGTTTTGTAAATGTGTGATGGTGTTCTGTTTGTAATTCAGTTCACGGTTGGCGATTTTTAGATTCCCTTTATAAGTGATATCTTATGATAACTTTCTCTTGCTGTCTAACTTATTTCACTCTCAATGACCATACATAAGTCCCCCTGAGTTGCTGCAACTGGCCTCATTTCATTGATTTCAGGGCTGAGTAATATTCCGTTGTGGTTAAGTATCAAATTTTGTTTCACCATTTTTTCCTTCCAAGGACTATGAAGTTGTACCCAAGTCGAGGCTATTGTAAGCATAGCAGCAGTAAACGGGGTGCCTGCGTCCTGTGGATTTTTGGATTTTCCAACATATAGGCCCATGAGTGGAAGCGCCCTATGCTTTGTAGCTCTGTTTTTTAGATGTTTTAGGAAACACAGCACACTTCTCCAGAGTGGCCGTCGGCAATTTACCTTCCCCCCTTCAGCGTAACGAGGCTCCCTTTTCTCCTCTCCTTGTCCTGCATATCTGGTTTTTACCCTTTGTGAGGATGGTCCTTTTTTCTGATTCGAAGTGATACCTCTTTGTAGTGTTGATTTGCATTGCCCGCTTCTTTGGTTGGGCAAAAAGGGCGTATGCGTTTTTCCTGAATATATTCTGGAAGTTAAATTTGAGAGACAGCTTTTCTTTTTAATTGATTAATTAATTAATTTATTTTTGGCTGTGTTGGGTCTTCGTTTCTGTGCGAAGGCTTTCTCTAGTTGTGGCAAGCGGGGGCCCCTCTTCATCGCGGTGCGCGGGCCTCTCACTATCGCGGCCTCTCTTGTTGCGCAGCACAGGCTCCAGATGCGCAGGCTCAGGAGTTGTGGCTCACGGGGCTAGTTGCTCCGCGGCATGTGGGATCTTCCCAGACCAGGGCTCGAACCCGTGTCCCCTGCATTAGCAGGCAGATTCTCAACCACTGCGCCACCAGGGAAGCCCCTTGAATAGTTTTGTATTTAAAGTTTGTCTGTGGGGACTTCCCTGGTGACGCAGTGGTTAAGAGCCTGCCTGCCAATGCAGGGGACACGGGCTCGAGCCCTGGTCCGGGAAGATCCCACATGCCGCAGAGCAACCAAGCCTGCGCGGCACAACTACTGAAGCCTGCACGCCTAGAGCCCGTGCTCGCCCACAAGAGAAGCCACCGCAATGAGAAGCCCGTGCACCGCAACGAAGAGTAGCCCCGCTCGACGCAACTAGAGAAAGCCCACATGCAGCAACGAAGACCAAACGCAGCCAAACATAAATTATAAACTAAAATAAAATTTGCCTCTGAATAACTTTGAGTGAATTTGGTATAAGTTGTAAAGTTTGCATCTACATTCACTTCCTTCCAAATGGTTTCCAATTAATTGTTCCTTAACTACTTTTAGAAAACTTTTGGGATAGAGACTCCATTTTCGTTTGAATTTCCAGTTTAATGGATTCAGCAGTCCTGTCAGTAGGGCACGCTGCCCCCAGTGACCTGTGAGGGAGGCGCGGCCTGCACTTCCTGCACTGACCACAGGGTGGCGCCGAGTTCGCCTCTCTGACCCACAGCGCATGCTCGTTCCATGGAACTCGATTGTGAGGGCAGCTGAGAGGAGTTGAGCCGCCTCAGGCGCGGGGGCGGGGGCGGGGGGCCTTCGGGTAGGACGCCCGGCTCAGCGTCTCTGCTGAGAGGAGCTCAGTCTCCGTCTCCTCAGGACTCGCTGGGGTTTCGGCTTCAGGACAAAGTGGGGCTGCCTCCACGCTGACTAGGGAACTAGGTTTCCTGAGGACCCAGGTGATGCCTGAGGAAAAGGTGAAGAGACGGTGAGGAAAAGTGGGGAGAAGCTTCCTGTGGGCGACTGACCGTTGAGGGGGTCCGTCTTCGTGTGAGCGAGGGAGGGCTTGGCGTGGAAAGCTGTGTGTTTGGTCAGGTTTGTGTGCAGGGTAGCCAGCGTGAGTTACGGGGCGTCCAGTTTTCCCAGCACCATTTATCGTGGGGAGTGTCGTGCTCCTTGGTGTGTCCTTGGTCCCTGTGTCATAAATTCACCGACCCCGTCCGTGTGGGTTGAATTCTGGTCTCTCTGTCCTGTTCCTCTGGTCCCTGTGCCCGTTTTGAGCCAGTTCCACACTGTTTTGGTGACTGTAGCTTCTCAGCAGAGTGTGACGTCAGGGAGGGAGATGCCTCCAGCCCGTTCTCTTTTTTCAGGGTTTCTTTGGCTATTTGGGGTCCTTTGTGGTTCCCCACAGATATTAGGAGGATTTGGTCTATTTTGGGGGAAAATACCATGGAATTTTGGGAGGGATTGCATTCACTGTGTCCACTGCTTTGGGTAGCATGGATATTTTAACAATATTAATTGTTCCATTCCATGAGAACAGGATATCTTTCCATTTATTGGTGTGTTTTGCAATGTCTTCATCAATGTCTTCAAGTTTTCAGTGTGCAGGTCTTTCACCTCCTTGGTTGACTTTATTCCCAGGTATTTTGTTCTTTTTGATGCAGTTGTAAATAGGGTTGCTTTCTTTCTCTTTCTGATGGTTCATTATTAGTGTTTAGAAAGGCAACTGATTTCTGTGTATTGATTTTGCAACTTTACTGAATTGATTTATTAGTTCTAATAGTGTTTTTGTGGAATGAAGTGGAAAATTGGAATTCAAAAATCCCACTGTTTCTACCATATCCAGGTCGTCCACAACACGGAGGACAGCGGCTCCTAATATAACCTTCCCACAGTGCCTCTAAATGACATGTGGACTTTGGGTGAACTGGATCTGGGTAAGGCTTGGCTTCTATATGGAAGTTTGATGTTTTCTCTGCTTTTCTGGCATGCTGTTGACATACATGATGTTTTGAAAAGTAATTGACTTTCCAGTAATTTCAAACATACAACTTTACATACATAAAAACAAGTCTTGTACCTTGATTAAATATACTCCTAAATATTGATGTTGACATTCTTAAAAATGGAATTGTTCTCATAAATTCTTTTTCAGATTATTTTTTGCCAGCGTATGCATATAAGATAGATTTTCATGAATTGATATTTTGTTCTATAACTTTGCTTATTAATGAGTTGATTAGCTCAAATAATTTCTTTGCTGATTATAGGTAGTTTTATATATAAGATGATGTGACCTATGTTCTGTGAAGAGACCCGGTTTTAATTTTTCCATTCACCCATGGATGCCTTTTATTTCTTTCCTCAAGATTCTGGGTAGAACTTCCAGTACACTACTGAGTAACGGTGATGAAGGTCAGCTTCCTGGCCCTGTTCCTGATTTCAGGAGTAAATCTTTCAGTCTTTAACGTTGAGCATGATGTTTGCTGTGGCTTTTTGTACTACTCTTTTCCATATGGAACAACTTTCCTTTTACTCCTGCTTTCTTGAGTGTTTTTCATGAAATAACACTGGATTTTCATTGTAGATTTTTTGCATTAATTGATATGATTATGTGTTTTTACTTCACACCATTATTGTGGTTGAATACATTGCTTACTTTTCATATGTTGAGCAACCTGAAATTCCTGGTGTAGAGATACTTGCTTATGGCATTATCCATTTAAAGTTCTGTTGGTTTCATGTTGCTATTATTGTGTGATAGATTTTTACATTCCTATTTATAAGTTGTACTGGGGTAGTTTTCTTGTTTTTTTTCCTTTATTTTTAAAATCTTTTTTAAAATAGTGGTTTTATTTCATTTTAGTTATTTATTTATTTTGGCCACGTCCCATGGCTTGTGGGATTTAGTTCCCCAGTCAGGGATCGAACCCGAGCCCTTGGCAGTGAAAGCACAGAGTCCTAACCACTGGGCCACCAGAGAATTCCCCAGTTTTCTTTTTCAAGATGTAGTTGTATAATCTGATTAGACTTGGCTTGGTGTAAGTGGTTTGGAGGGTTAGCATTAGGGCTGGGGCTGGTGTGAGGGTTGGGGCTGTGTATGGTTTATGGTTGCTGTTATGGTTTAAGTTTTATGGTTAATGAGTTATTTATGGGTATGGTTAATGAATATATTTTATGGTTTGGTTATGGTTGTGGTTTTGCTTATTGGTTAAGGTTTATGGTTTTGGTCTCAGGGTGTTAGGGTTCTGTGTTAGAGTGGGTGTTAGGATATGGGTTAGAATTGGGGTACAGGTAGGCTACGGGTAGAGCATGGGTTAGGGTAAGGTACAGGTTTAGGGTATGGGTTAGGCTAAGGTTAGGTCAGGGCTTAGGGTCAGGATCAGAGTTTAGGGTTAGGGTCCATGTCAGGATTAGCGTCAAGCTTGAGCGAGGCCATTGTTTTCTGCTCCTCCAGTGCTGGATTCTCATTGATAGATGAATGAAATGTCTGCTCTGGTCACCCACTGTTTCAAATTGAGCTCAGCCTTAGTCAAGGGTTCTTAGGGCCTCAGAGGTCATGCAGGGTTTCCCTCCACCCTCCCTCCTGGGAAGGGTGATGCAGGCCCCACTCTGTCTGGGCAGCCCCAGGTCCAGCATGGCCCTGACATGCAGGATACTAAGTAGACGTGATGTAAGACTTGGTGCATCAGTCTGCCAGCCCCCAGGTGCTGGCTTTTTTTCCCCTTAATTAATTAATTAATTAATTTTGGGCTGTGTTGGGTCTGCATTGCTGCCCGGAGGCTTTCTCTAGTTGCGGCGAGTGGAGGCTTCTCATTGCGGTGGCTTCCCTTGTTGCAGAGCACAGGCTCTAAGCGCGTGGGCTTCAGCAGTTGGGGCTCGCGGGTTCTAGAGCGCAGGCTCAGTAGTTGTGGTGCACGGGCTTAGTTGCTCCACAGCATGTGGGATCTTCCCGGACCAGGGCTCAAACCCGTGTCCCCTGCATTGGCAGGTGGATTCTTAACCACTGCGCCACCAGGGAAGTCTGGTGTTGCGTTCGTGAGGGCTGGTGGGGCCCTCTTGGGACTGGACGGATCCTTTGTTCCATCTGCACGGGTGTCCAAGCAGGTCTCAGAAGAGCCCTTGGCCTCTGAGCGTCCAGGCAGGCACCCACGTTCCTCCAGCTCAGGTTAGCCTTGGCCGCTCCAGCCCCCGTGGCCAATTACTGAGCTGATTGTGTCTTTACTCTTTAAAATGAAATCACTCTCTCCAGGTGGGCGAGAAGTTTACTTGTGAACTTGGTTAGGGTTAGGGGTTAGGGGTTAAGGGTTAGGGGTTAGGGTCAGGTTTAGGGCTAGGGCTAGGGCTAGGGCTAGGGGTTAGGGTTAGGCTTAGGGTTGGGTTAGGGTTAGGGGTTAGGGTTAGGGTTTAGGTTTAGGGTTAGGGTTAGTGTTGGGTTAGGGTTAGGGTTAAGGTAGGGTTAGGGTGTCCAGCCTTACGTCCCATTCAGCTGTGAGTGTAGATGTGGTCAGTCCAGTTGCCTCACAGCCCCTGATTGAATTTTGTAAGAATTCCTCTCTCTCTCACTGTCTTTCTCTTTTTATAATTAATTTTTATAATGGGGTGTAGCTGATTTGCAATGTTGTGTTTCTTGGTGCTGTACATCCACTTGAGTCACTTACAGAGAGCCATCAATAAATTCTTTTCTAGTTTCTAGTAGTCAGATATATGTTTTTTCTGTGAATAGAGTGTGCTGAGTCCAGTTCCTTGAACAATGAGTATGTCTTGGCAATTACAGTATTGGCGTATGGAACGGTATCTGTGCCAATTTCAACCTCCTGGTTTATGCATCACCGCACCACACTTTTCCCCTTAAGCAGCCATAAGTGTGTTTTGTAAATGTGTGATGGTGTTCTGTTTGTAATTCAGTTCACGGTTGGCGATTTTTAGATTCCCTTTATAAGTGATATCTTATGATAACTTTCTCTTGCTGTCTAACTTATTTCACTCTCAATGACCATACATAAGTCCCCCTGAGTTGCTGCAACTGGCCTCATTTCATTGATTTCAGGGCTGAGTAATATTCCGTTGTGGTTAAGTATCAAATTTTGTTTCACCATTTTTTCCTTCCAAGGACTATGAAGTTGTACCCAAGTCGAGGCTATTGTAAGCATAGCAGCAGTAAACGGGGTGCCTGCGTCCTGTGGATTTTTGGATTTTCCAACATATAGGCCCATGAGTGGAAGCGCCCTATGCTTTGTAGCTCTGTTTTTTAGATGTTTTAGGAAACACAGCACACTTCTCCAGAGTGGCCGTCGGCAATTTACCTTCCCCCCTTCAGCGTAACGAGGCTCCCTTTTCTCCTCTCCTTGTCCTGCATATCTGGTTTTTACCCTTTGTGAGGATGGTCCTTTTTTCTGATTCGAAGTGATACCTCTTTGTAGTGTTGATTTGCATTGCCCGCTTCTTTGGTTGGGCAAAAAGGGCGTATGCGTTTTTCCTGAATATATTCTGGAAGTTAAATTTGAGAGACAGCTTTTCTTTTTAATTGATTAATTAATTAATTTATTTTTGGCTGTGTTGGGTCTTCGTTTCTGTGCGAAGGCTTTCTCTATTTGTGGCAAGCGGGGGCCCCTCTTCATCGCGGTGCGCGGGCCTCTCACTATCGCGGCCTCTCTTGTTGCGCAGCACAGGCTCCAGATGCGCAGGCTCAGGAGTTGTGGCTCACGGGGCTAGTTGCTCCGCGGCATGTGGGATCTTCCCAGACCAGGGCTCGAACCCGTGTCCCCTGCATTAGCAGGCAGATTCTCAACCACTGCGCCACCAGGGAAGCCCCTTGAATAGTTTTGTATTTAAAGTTTGTCTGTGGGGACTTCCCTGGTGACGCAGTGGTTAAGAGCCTGCCTGCCAATGCAGGGGACACGGGCTCGAGCCCTGGTCCGGGAAGATCCCACATGCCGCAGAGCAACCAAGCCTGCACGGCACAACTACTGAAGCCTGCACGCCTAGAGCCCGTGCTCGCCCACAAGAGAAGCCACCGCAATGAGAAGCCCGTGCACCGCAACGAAGAGTAGCCCCGCTCGACGCAACTAGAGAAAGCCCACATGCAGCAACGAAGACCAAACGCAGCCAAACATAAATTATAAACTAAAATAAAATTTGCCTCTGAATAACTTTGAGTGAATTTGGTATAAGTTGTAAAGTTTGCATCTACATTCACTTCCTTCCAAATGGTTTCCAATTAATTGTTCCTTAACTACTTTTAGAAAACTTTTGGGATAGAGACTCCATTTTCGTTTGAATTTCCAGTTTAATGGATTCAGCAGTCCTGTCAGTAGGGCACGCTGCCCCCAGTGACCTGTGAGGGAGGCGCGGCCTGCACTTCCTGCACTGACCACAGGGTGGCGCCGAGTTCGCCTCTCTGACCCACAGCGCATGCTCGTTCCATGGAACTCGATTGTGAGGGCAGCTGAGAGGAGTTGAGCCGCCTCAGGCGCGGGGGCGGGGGCGGGGGGCCTTCGGGTAGGACGCCCGGCTCAGCGTCTCTGCTGAGAGGAGCTCAGTCTCCATCTCCTCAGGACTCGCTGGGGTTTCGGCTTCAGGACAAAGTGGGGCTGCCTCCACGCTGACTAGGGAACTAGGTTTCCTGAGGACCCAGGTGATGCCTGAGGAAAAGGTGAAGAGACGGTGAGGAAAAGTGGGGAGAAGCTTCCTGTGGGCGACTGACCGTTGAGGGGGTCCGTCTTCGTGTGAGCGAGGGAGGGCTTGGCGTGGAAAGCTGTGTGTTTGGTCAGGTTTGTGTGCAGGGTAGCCAGCGTGAGTTACGGGGCGTCCAGTTTTCCCAGCACCATTTATCGTGGGGAGTGTCGTGCTCCTTGGTGTGTCCTTGGTCCCTGTGTCATAAATTCACCGACCCCGTCCGTGTGGGTTGAATTCTGGTCTCTCTGTCCTGTTCCTCTGGTCCCTGTGCCCGTTTTGAGCCAGTTCCACACTGTTTTGGTGACTGTAGCTTCTCAGCAGAGTGTGACGTCAGGGAGGGAGATGCCTCCAGCCCGTTCTCTTTTTTCAGGGTTTCTTTGGCTATTTGGGGTCCTTTGTGGTTCCCCACAGATATTAGGAGGATTTGGTCTATTTTGGGGGAAAATACCATGGAATTTTGGGAGGGATTGCATTCACTGTGTCCACTGCTTTGGGTAGCATGGATATTTTAACAATATTAATTGTTCCATTCCATGAGAACAGGATATCTTTCCATTTATTGGTGTGTTTTGCAATGTCTTCATCAATGTCTTCAAGTTTTCAGTGTGCAGGTCTTTCACCTCCTTGGTTGACTTTATTCCCAGGTATTTTGTTCTTTTTGATGCAGTTGTAAATAGGGTTGCTTTCTTTCTCTTTCTGATGGTTCATTATTAGTGTTTAGAAAGGCAACTGATTTCTGTGTATTGATTTTGCAACTTTACTGAATTGATTTATTAGTTCTAATAGTGTTTTTGTGGAATGAAGTGGAAAATTGGAATTCAAAAATCCCACTGTTTCTACCATATCCAGGTCGTCCACAACACGGAGGACAGCGGCTCCTAATATAACCTTCCCACAGTGCCTCTAAATGACATGTGGACTTTGGGTGAACTGGATCTGGGTAAGGCTTGGCTTCTATATGGAAGTTTGATGTTTTCTCTGCTTTTCTGGCATGCTGTTGACATACATGATGTTTTGAAAAGTAATTGACTTTCCAGTAATTTCAAACATACAACTTTACATACATAAAAACAAGTCTTGTACCTTGATTAAATATACTCCTAAATATTGATGTTGACATTCTTAAAAATGGAATTGTTCTCATAAATTCTTTTTCAGATTATTTTTTGCCAGCGTATGCATATAAGATAGATTTTCATGAATTGATATTTTGTTCTGTAACTTTGCTTATTAATGAGTTGATTAGCTCAAATAATTTCTTTGCTGATTATAGGTAGTTTTATATATAAGATGATGTGACCTATGTTCTGTGAAGAGACCCGGTTTTAATTTTTCCATTCACCCATGGATGCCTTTTATTTCTTTCCTCAAGATTCTGGGTAGAACTTCCAGTACACTACTGAGTAACGGTGATGAAGGTCAGCTTCCTGGCCCTGTTCCTGATTTCAGGAGTAAATCTTTCAGTCTTTAACGTTGAGCATGATGTTTGCTGTGGCTTTTTGTACTACTCTTTTCCATATGGAACAACTTTCCTTTTACTCCTGCTTTCTTGAGTGTTTTTCATGAAATAACACTGGATTTTCATTGTAGATTTTTTGCATTAATTGATATGATTATGTGTTTTTACTTCACACCATTATTGTGGTTGAATACATTGCTTACTTTTCATATGTTGAGCAACCTGAAATTCCTGGTGTAGAGATACTTGCTTATGGCATTATCCATTTAAAGTTCTGTTGGTTTCATGTTGCTATTATTGTGTGATAGATTTTTACATTCCTATTTATAAGTTGTACTGGGGTAGTTTTCTTGTTTTTTTTCCTTTATTTTTAAAATCTTTTTTAAAATAGTGGTTTTATTTCATTTTAGTTATTTATTTATTTTGGCCACGTCCCATGGCTTGTGGGATTTAGTTCCCCAGTCAGGGATCGAACCCGAGCCCTTGGCAGTGAAAGCACAGAGTCCTAACCACTGGGCCACCAGAGAATTCCCCAGTTTTCTTTTTCAAGATGTAGTTGTATAATCTGATTAGACTTGGCTTGGTGTAAGTGGTTTGGAGGGTTAGCATTAGGGCTGGGGCTGGTGTGAGGGTTGGGGCTGTGTATGGTTTATGGTTGCTGTTATGGTTTAAGTTTTATGGTTAATGAGTTATTTATGGGTATGGTTAATGAATATATTTTATGGTTTGGTTATGGTTGTGGTTTTGCTTATTGGTTAAGGTTTATGGTTTTGGTCTCAGGGTGTTAGGGTTCTGTGTTAGAGTGGGTGTTAGGATATGGGTTAGAATTGGGGTACAGGTAGGCTACGGGTAGAGCATGGGTTAGGGTAAGGTACAGGTTTAGGGTATGGGTTAGGCTAAGGTTAGGTCAGGGCTTAGGGTCAGGATCAGAGTTTAGGGTTAGGGTCCATGTCAGGATTAGCGTCAAGCTTGAGCGAGGCCATTGTTTTCTGCTCCTCCAGTGCTGGATTCTCATTGATAGATGAATGAAATGTCTGCTCTGGTCACCCACTGTTTCAAATTGAGCTCAGCCTTAGTCAAGGGTTCTTAGGGCCTCAGAGGTCATGCAGGGTTTCCCTCCACCCTCCCTCCTGGGAAGGGTGATGCAGGCCCCACTCTGTCTGGGCAGCCCCAGGTCCAGCATGGCCCTGACATGCAGGATACTAAGTAGACGTGATGTAAGACTTGGTGCATCAGTCTGCCAGCCCCCAGGTGCTGGCTTTTTTTCCCCTTAATTAATTAATTAATTAATTTTGGGCTGTGTTGGGTCTGCATTGCTGCCCGGAGGCTTTCTCTAGTTGCGGCGAGTGGAGGCTTCTCATTGCGGTGGCTTCCCTTGTTGCAGAGCACAGGCTCTAAGCGCGTGGGCTTCAGCAGTTGGGGCTCGCGGGTTCTAGAGCGCAGGCTCAGTAGTTGTGGTGCACGGGCTTAGTTGCTCCACAGCATGTGGGATCTTCCCGGACCAGGGCTCAAACCCGTGTCCCCTGCATTGGCAGGTGGATTCTTAACCACTGCGCCACCAGGGAAGTCTGGTGTTGCGTTCGTGAGGGCTGGTGGGGCCCTCTTGGGACTGGACGGATCCTTTGTTCCATCTGCACGGGTGTCCAAGCAGGTCTCAGAAGAGCCCTTGGCCTCTGAGCGTCCAGGCAGGCACCCACGTTCCTCCAGCTCAGGTTAGCCTTGGCCGCTCCAGCCCCCGTGGCCAATTACTGAGCTGATTGTGTCTTTACTCTTTAAAATGAAATCACTCTCTCCAGGTGGGCGAGAAGTTTACTTGTGAACTTGGTTAGGGTTAGGGGTTAGGGGTTAAGGGTTAGGGGTTAGGGTCAGGTTTAGGGCTAGGGCTAGGGCTAGGGCTAGGGGTTAGGGTTAGGCTTAGGGTTGGGTTAGGGTTAGGGGTTAGGGTTAGGGTTTAGGTTTAGGGTTAGGGTTAGTGTTGGGTTAGGGTTAGGGTTAAGGTAGGGTTAGGGTGTCCAGCCTTACGTCCCATTCAGCTGTGAGTGTAGATGTGGTCAGTCCAGTTGCCTCACAGCCCCTGATTGAATTTTGTAAGAATTCCTCTCTCTCTCACTGTCTTTCTCTTTTTATAATTAATTTTTATAATGGGGTGTAGCTGATTTGCAATGTTGTGTTTCTTGGTGCTGTACATCCACTTGAGTCACTTACAGAGAGCCATCAATAAATTCTTTTCTAGTTTCTAGTAGTCAGATATATGTTTTTTCTGTGAATAGAGTGTGCTGAGTCCAGTTCCTTGAACAATGAGTATGTCTTGGCAATTACAGTATTGGCGTATGGAACGGTATCTGTGCCAATTTCAACCTCCTGGTTTATGCATCACCGCACCACACTTTTCCCCTTAAGCAGCCATAAGTGTGTTTTGTAAATGTGTGATGGTGTTCTGTTTGTAATTCAGTTCACGGTTGGCGATTTTTAGATTCCCTTTATAAGTGATATCTTATGATAACTTTCTCTTGCTGTCTAACTTATTTCACTCTCAATGACCATACATAAGTCCCCCTGAGTTGCTGCAACTGGCCTCATTTCATTGATTTCAGGGCTGAGTAATATTCCGTTGTGGTTAAGTATCAAATTTTGTTTCACCATTTTTTCCTTCCAAGGACTATGAAGTTGTACCCAAGTCGAGGCTATTGTAAGCATAGCAGCAGTAAACGGGGTGCCTGCGTCCTGTGGATTTTTGGATTTTCCAACATATAGGCCCATGAGTGGAAGCGCCCTATGCTTTGTAGCTCTGTTTTTTAGATGTTTTAGGAAACACAGCACACTTCTCCAGAGTGGCCGTCGGCAATTTACCTTCCCCCCTTCAGCGTAACGAGGCTCCCTTTTCTCCTCTCCTTGTCCTGCATATCTGGTTTTTACCCTTTGTGAGGATGGTCCTTTTTTCTGATTCGAAGTGATACCTCTTTGTAGTGTTGATTTGCATTGCCCGCTTCTTTGGTTGGGCAAAAAGGGCGTATGCGTTTTTCCTGAATATATTCTGGAAGTTAAATTTGAGAGACAGCTTTTCTTTTTAATTGATTAATTAATTAATTTATTTTTGGCTGTGTTGGGTCTTCGTTTCTGTGCGAAGGCTTTCTCTATTTGTGGCAAGCGGGGGCCCCTCTTCATCGCGGTGCGCGGGCCTCTCACTATCGCGGCCTCTCTTGTTGCGCAGCACAGGCTCCAGATGCGCAGGCTCAGGAGTTGTGGCTCACGGGGCTAGTTGCTCCGCGGCATGTGGGATCTTCCCAGACCAGGGCTCGAACCCGTGTCCCCTGCATTAGCAGGCAGATTCTCAACCACTGCGCCACCAGGGAAGCCCCTTGAATAGTTTTGTATTTAAAGTTTGTCTGTGGGGACTTCCCTGGTGACGCAGTGGTTAAGAGCCTGCCTGCCAATGCAGGGGACACGGGCTCGAGCCCTGGTCCGGGAAGATCCCACATGCCGCAGAGCAACCAAGCCTGCACGGCACAACTACTGAAGCCTGCACGCCTAGAGCCCGTGCTCGCCCACAAGAGAAGCCACCGCAATGAGAAGCCCGTGCACCGCAACGAAGAGTAGCCCCGCTCGACGCAACTAGAGAAAGCCCACATGCAGCAACGAAGACCAAACGCAGCCAAACATAAATTATAAACTAAAATAAAATTTGCCTCTGAATAACTTTGAGTGAATTTGGTATAAGTTGTAAAGTTTGCATCTACATTCACTTCCTTCCAAATGGTTTCCAATTAATTGTTCCTTAACTACTTTTAGAAAACTTTTGGGATAGAGACTCCATTTTCGTTTGAATTTCCAGTTTAATGGATTCAGCAGTCCTGTCAGTAGGGCACGCTGCCCCCAGTGACCTGTGAGGGAGGCGCGGCCTGCACTTCCTGCACTGACCACAGGGTGGCGCCGAGTTCGCCTCTCTGACCCACAGCGCATGCTCGTTCCATGGAACTCGATTGTGAGGGCAGCTGAGAGGAGTTGAGCCGCCTCAGGCGCGGGGGCGGGGGCGGGGGGCCTTCGGGTAGGACGCCCGGCTCAGCGTCTCTGCTGAGAGGAGCTCAGTCTCCGTCTCCTCAGGACTCGCTGGGGTTTCGGCTTCAGGACAAAGTGGGGCTGCCTCCACGCTGACTAGGGAACTAGGTTTCCTGAGGACCCAGGTGATGCCTGAGGAAAAGGTGAAGAGACGGTGAGGAAAAGTGGGGAGAAGCTTCCTGTGGGCGACTGACCGTTGAGGGGGTCCGTCTTCGTGTGAGCGAGGGAGGGCTTGGCGTGGAAAGCTGTGTGTTTGGTCAGGTTTGTGTGCAGGGTAGCCAGCGTGAGTTACGGGGCGTCCAGTTTTCCCAGCACCATTTATCGTGGGGAGTGTCGTGCTCCTTGGTGTGTCCTTGGTCCCTGTGTCATAAATTCACCGACCCCGTCCGTGTGGGTTGAATTCTGGTCTCTCTGTCCTGTTCCTCTGGTCCCTGTGCCCGTTTTGAGCCAGTTCCACACTGTTTTGGTGACTGTAGCTTCTCAGCAGAGTGTGACGTCAGGGAGGGAGATGCCTCCAGCCCGTTCTCTTTTTTCAGGGTTTCTTTGGCTATTTGGGGTCCTTTGTGGTTCCCCACAGATATTAGGAGGATTTGGTCTATTTTGGGGGAAAATACCATGGAATTTTGGGAGGGATTGCATTCACTGTGTCCACTGCTTTGGGTAGCATGGATATTTTAACAATATTAATTGTTCCATTCCATGAGAACAGGATATCTTTCCATTTATTGGTGTGTTTTGCAATGTCTTCATCAATGTCTTCAAGTTTTCAGTGTGCAGGTCTTTCACCTCCTTGGTTGACTTTATTCCCAGGTATTTTGTTCTTTTTGATGCAGTTGTAAATAGGGTTGCTTTCTTTCTCTTTCTGATGGTTCATTATTAGTGTTTAGAAAGGCAACTGATTTCTGTGTATTGATTTTGCAACTTTACTGAATTGATTTATTAGTTCTAATAGTGTTTTTGTGGAATGAAGTGGAAAATTGGAATTCAAAAATCCCACTGTTTCTACCATATCCAGGTCGTCCACAACACGGAGGACAGCGGCTCCTAATATAACCTTCCCACAGTGCCTCTAAATGACATGTGGACTTTGGGTGAACTGGATCTGGGTAAGGCTTGGCTTCTATATGGAAGTTTGATGTTTTCTCTGCTTTTCTGGCATGCTGTTGACATACATGATGTTTTGAAAAGTAATTGACTTTCCAGTAATTTCAAACATACAACTTTACATACATAAAAACAAGTCTTGTACCTTGATTAAATATACTCCTAAATATTGATGTTGACATTCTTAAAAATGGAATTGTTCTCATAAATTCTTTTTCAGATTATTTTTTGCCAGCGTATGCATATAAGATAGATTTTCATGAATTGATATTTTGTTCTGTAACTTTGCTTATTAATGAGTTGATTAGCTCAAATAATTTCTTTGCTGATTATAGGTAGTTTTATATATAAGATGATGTGACCTATGTTCTGTGAAGAGACCCGGTTTTAATTTTTCCATTCACCCATGGATGCCTTTTATTTCTTTCCTCAAGATTCTGGGTAGAACTTCCAGTACACTACTGAGTAACGGTGATGAAGGTCAGCTTCCTGGCCCTGTTCCTGATTTCAGGAGTAAATCTTTCAGTCTTTAACGTTGAGCATGATGTTTGCTGTGGCTTTTTGTACTACTCTTTTCCATATGGAACAACTTTCCTTTTACTCCTGCTTTCTTGAGTGTTTTTCATGAAATAACACTGGATTTTCATTGTAGATTTTTTGCATTAATTGATATGATTATGTGTTTTTACTTCACACCATTATTGTGGTTGAATACATTGCTTACTTTTCATATGTTGAGCAACCTGAAATTCCTGGTGTAGAGATACTTGCTTATGGCATTATCCATTTAAAGTTCTGTTGGTTTCATGTTGCTATTATTGTGTGATAGATTTTTACATTCCTATTTATAAGTTGTACTGGGGTAGTTTTCTTGTTTTTTTTCCTTTATTTTTAAAATCTTTTTTAAAATAGTGGTTTTATTTCATTTTAGTTATTTATTTATTTTGGCCACGTCCCATGGCTTGTGGGATTTAGTTCCCCAGTCAGGGATCGAACCCGAGCCCTTGGCAGTGAAAGCACAGAGTCCTAACCACTGGGCCACCAGAGAATTCCCCAGTTTTCTTTTTCAAGATGTAGTTGTATAATCTGATTAGACTTGGCTTGGTGTAAGTGGTTTGGAGGGTTAGCATTAGGGCTGGGGCTGGTGTGAGGGTTGGGGCTGTGTATGGTTTATGGTTGCTGTTATGGTTTAAGTTTTATGGTTAATGAGTTATTTATGGGTATGGTTAATGAATATATTTTATGGTTTGGTTATGGTTGTGGTTTTGCTTATTGGTTAAGGTTTATGGTTTTGGTCTCAGGGTGTTAGGGTTCTGTGTTAGAGTGGGTGTTAGGATATGGGTTAGAATTGGGGTACAGGTAGGCTACGGGTAGAGCATGGGTTAGGGTAAGGTACAGGTTTAGGGTATGGGTTAGGCTAAGGTTAGGTCAGGGCTTAGGGTCAGGATCAGAGTTTAGGGTTAGGGTCCATGTCAGGATTAGCGTCAAGCTTGAGCGAGGCCATTGTTTTCTGCTCCTCCAGTGCTGGATTCTCATTGATAGATGAATGAAATGTCTGCTCTGGTCACCCACTGTTTCAAATTGAGCTCAGCCTTAGTCAAGGGTTCTTAGGGCCTCAGAGGTCATGCAGGGTTTCCCTCCACCCTCCCTCCTGGGAAGGGTGATGCAGGCCCCACTCTGTCTGGGCAGCCCCAGGTCCAGCATGGCCCTGACATGCAGGATACTAAGTAGACGTGATGTAAGACTTGGTGCATCAGTCTGCCAGCCCCCAGGTGCTGGCTTTTTTTCCCCTTAATTAATTAATTAATTAATTTTGGGCTGTGTTGGGTCTGCATTGCTGCCCGGAGGCTTTCTCTAGTTGCGGCGAGTGGAGGCTTCTCATTGCGGTGGCTTCCCTTGTTGCAGAGCACAGGCTCTAAGCGCGTGGGCTTCAGCAGTTGGGGCTCGCGGGTTCTAGAGCGCAGGCTCAGTAGTTGTGGTGCACGGGCTTAGTTGCTCCACAGCATGTGGGATCTTCCCGGACCAGGGCTCAAACCCGTGTCCCCTGCATTGGCAGGTGGATTCTTAACCACTGCGCCACCAGGGAAGTCTGGTGTTGCGTTCGTGAGGGCTGGTGGGGCCCTCTTGGGACTGGACGGATCCTTTGTTCCATCTGCACGGGTGTCCAAGCAGGTCTCAGAAGAGCCCTTGGCCTCTGAGCGTCCAGGCAGGCACCCACGTTCCTCCAGCTCAGGTTAGCCTTGGCCGCTCCAGCCCCCATGGCCAATTACTGAGCTGATTGTGTCTTTACTCTTTAAAATGAAATCACTCTCTCCAGGTGGGCGAGAAGTTTACTTGTGAACTTGGTTAGGGTTAGGGGTTAGGGGTTAAGGGTTAGGGGTTAGGGTCAGGGTTAGGGCTAGGGCTAGGGCTAGGGCTAGGGGTTAGGGTTAGGCTTAGGGTTGGGTTAGGGTTAGGGGTTAGGGTTAGGGTTTAGGTTTAGGGTTAGGGTTAGTGTTGGGTTAGGGTTAGGGTTAAGGTAGGGTTAGGGTGTCCAGCCTTACGTCCCATTCAGCTGTGAGTGTAGATGTGGTCAGTCCAGTTGCCTCACAGCCCCTGATTGAATTTTGTAAGAATTCCTCTCTCTCTCACTGTCTTTCTCTTTTTATAATTAATTTTTATAATGGGGTGTAGCTGATTTGCAATGTTGTGTTTCTTGGTGCTGTACATCCACTTGAGTCACTTACAGAGAGCCATCAATAAATTCTTTTCTAGTTTCTAGTAGTCAGATATATGTTTTTTCTGTGAATAGAGTGTGCTGAGTCCAGTTCCTTGAACAATGAGTATGTCTTGGCAATTACAGTATTGGCGTATGGAACGGTATCTGTGCCAATTTCAACCTCCTGGTTTATGCATCACCGCACCACACTTTTCCCCTTAAGCAGCCATAAGTGTGTTTTGTAAATGTGTGATGGTGTTCTGTTTGTAATTCAGTTCACGGTTGGCGATTTTTAGATTCCCTTTATAAGTGATATCTTATGATAACTTTCTCTTGCTGTCTAACTTATTTCACTCTCAATGACCATACATAAGTCCCCCTGAGTTGCTGCAACTGGCCTCATTTCATTGATTTCAGGGCTGAGTAATATTCCGTTGTGGTTAAGTATCAAATTTTGTTTCACCATTTTTTCCTTCCAAGGACTATGAAGTTGTACCCAAGTCGAGGCTATTGTAAGCATAGCAGCAGTAAACGGGGTGCCTGCGTCCTGTGGATTTTTGGATTTTCCAACATATAGGCCCATGAGTGGAAGCGCCCTATGCTTTGTAGCTCTGTTTTTTAGATGTTTTAGGAAACACAGCACACTTCTCCAGAGTGGCCGTCGGCAATTTACCTTCCCCCCTTCAGCGTAACGAGGCTCCCTTTTCTCCTCTCCTTGTCCTGCATATCTGGTTTTTACCCTTTGTGAGGATGGTCCTTTTTTCTGATTCGAAGTGATACCTCTTTGTAGTGTTGATTTGCATTGCCCGCTTCTTTGGTTGGGCAAAAAGGGCGTATGCGTTTTTCCTGAATATATTCTGGAAGTTAAATTTGAGAGACAGCTTTTCTTTTTAATTGATTAATTAATTAATTTATTTTTGGCTGTGTTGGGTCTTCGTTTCTGTGCGAAGGCTTTCTCTATTTGTGGCAAGCGGGGGCCCCTCTTCATCGCGGTGCGCGGGCCTCTCACTATCGCGGCCTCTCTTGTTGCGCAGCACAGGCTCCAGATGCGCAGGCTCAGGAGTTGTGGCTCACGGGGCTAGTTGCTCCGCGGCATGTGGGATCTTCCCAGACCAGGGCTCGAACCCGTGTCCCCTGCATTAGCAGGCAGATTCTCAACCACTGCGCCACCAGGGAAGCCCCTTGAATAGTTTTGTATTTAAAGTTTGTCTGTGGGGACTTCCCTGGTGACGCAGTGGTTAAGAGCCTGCCTGCCAATGCAGGGGACACGGGCTCGAGCCCTGGTCCGGGAAGATCCCACATGCCGCAGAGCAACCAAGCCTGCACGGCACAACTACTGAAGCCTGCACGCCTAGAGCCCGTGCTCGCCCACAAGAGAAGCCACCGCAATGAGAAGCCCGTGCACCGCAACGAAGAGTAGCCCCGCTCGACGCAACTAGAGAAAGCCCACATGCAGCAACGAAGACCAAACGCAGCCAAACATAAATTATAAACTAAAATAAAATTTGCCTCTGAATAACTTTGAGTGAATTTGGTATAAGTTGTAAAGTTTGCATCTACATTCACTTCCTTCCAAATGGTTTCCAATTAATTGTTCCTTAACTACTTTTAGAAAACTTTTGGGATAGAGACTCCATTTTCGTTTGAATTTCCAGTTTAATGGATTCAGCAGTCCTGTCAGTAGGGCACGCTGCCCCCAGTGACCTGTGAGGGAGGCGCGGCCTGCACTTCCTGCACTGACCACAGGGTGGCGCCGAGTTCGCCTCTCTGACCCACAGCGCATGCTCGTTCCATGGAACTCGATTGTGAGGGCAGCTGAGAGGAGTTGAGCCGCCTCAGGCGCGGGGGCGGGGGCGGGGGGCCTTCGGGTAGGACGCCCGGCTCAGCGTCTCTGCTGAGAGGAGCTCAGTCTCCATCTCCTCAGGACTCGCTGGGGTTTCGGCTTCAGGACAAAGTGGGGCTGCCTCCACGCTGACTAGGGAACTAGGTTTCCTGAGGACCCAGGTGATGCCTGAGGAAAAGGTGAAGAGACGGTGAGGAAAAGTGGGGAGAAGCTTCCTGTGGGCGACTGACCGTTGAGGGGGTCCGTCTTCGTGTGAGCGAGGGAGGGCTTGGCGTGGAAAGCTGTGTGTTTGGTCAGGTTTGTGTGCAGGGTAGCCAGCGTGAGTTACGGGGCGTCCAGTTTTCCCAGCACCATTTATCGTGGGGAGTGTCGTGCTCCTTGGTGTGTCCTTGGTCCCTGTGTCATAAATTCACCGACCCCGTCCGTGTGGGTTGAATTCTGGTCTCTCTGTCCTGTTCCTCTGGTCCCTGTGCCCGTTTTGAGCCAGTTCCACACTGTTTTGGTGACTGTAGCTTCTCAGCAGAGTGTGACGTCAGGGAGGGAGATGCCTCCAGCCCGTTCTCTTTTTTCAGGGTTTCTTTGGCTATTTGGGGTCCTTTGTGGTTCCCCACAGATATTAGGAGGATTTGGTCTATTTTGGGGGAAAATACCATGGAATTTTGGGAGGGATTGCATTCACTGTGTCCACTGCTTTGGGTAGCATGGATATTTTAACAATATTAATTGTTCCATTCCATGAGAACAGGATATCTTTCCATTTATTGGTGTGTTTTGCAATGTCTTCATCAATGTCTTCAAGTTTTCAGTGTGCAGGTCTTTCACCTCCTTGGTTGACTTTATTCCCAGGTATTTTGTTCTTTTTGATGCAGTTGTAAATAGGGTTGCTTTCTTTCTCTTTCTGATGGTTCATTATTAGTGTTTAGAAAGGCAACTGATTTCTGTGTATTGATTTTGCAACTTTACTGAATTGATTTATTAGTTCTAATAGTGTTTTTGTGGAATGAAGTGGAAAATTGGAATTCAAAAATCCCACTGTTTCTACCATATCCAGGTCGTCCACAACACGGAGGACAGCGGCTCCTAATATAACCTTCCCACAGTGCCTCTAAATGACATGTGGACTTTGGGTGAACTGGATCTGGGTAAGGCTTGGCTTCTATATGGAAGTTTGATGTTTTCTCTGCTTTTCTGGCATGCTGTTGACATACATGATGTTTTGAAAAGTAATTGACTTTCCAGTAATTTCAAACATACAACTTTACATACATAAAAACAAGTCTTGTACCTTGATTAAATATACTCCTAAATATTGATGTTGACATTCTTAAAAATGGAATTGTTCTCATAAATTCTTTTTCAGATTATTTTTTGCCAGCGTATGCATATAAGATAGATTTTCATGAATTGATATTTTGTTCTGTAACTTTGCTTATTAATGAGTTGATTAGCTCAAATAATTTCTTTGCTGATTATAGGTAGTTTTATATATAAGATGATGTGACCTATGTTCTGTGAAGAGACCCGGTTTTAATTTTTCCATTCACCCATGGATGCCTTTTATTTCTTTCCTCAAGATTCTGGGTAGAACTTCCAGTACACTACTGAGTAACGGTGATGAAGGTCAGCTTCCTGGCCCTGTTCCTGATTTCAGGAGTAAATCTTTCAGTCTTTAACGTTGAGCATGATGTTTGCTGTGGCTTTTTGTACTACTCTTTTCCATATGGAACAACTTTCCTTTTACTCCTGCTTTCTTGAGTGTTTTTCATGAAATAACACTGGATTTTCATTGTAGATTTTTTGCATTAATTGATATGATTATGTGTTTTTACTTCACACCATTATTGTGGTTGAATACATTGCTTACTTTTCATATGTTGAGCAACCTGAAATTCCTGGTGTAGAGATACTTGCTTATGGCATTATCCATTTAAAGTTCTGTTGGTTTCATGTTGCTATTATTGTGTGATAGATTTTTACATTCCTATTTATAAGTTGTACTGGGGTAGTTTTCTTGTTTTTTTTCCTTTATTTTTAAAATCTTTTTTAAAATAGTGGTTTTATTTCATTTTAGTTATTTATTTATTTTGGCCACGTCCCATGGCTTGTGGGATTTAGTTCCCCAGTCAGGGATCGAACCCGAGCCCTTGGCAGTGAAAGCACAGAGTCCTAACCACTGGGCCACCAGAGAATTCCCCAGTTTTCTTTTTCAAGATGTAGTTGTATAATCTGATTAGACTTGGCTTGGTGTAAGTGGTTTGGAGGGTTAGCATTAGGGCTGGGGCTGGTGTGAGGGTTGGGGCTGTGTATGGTTTATGGTTGCTGTTATGGTTTAAGTTTTATGGTTAATGAGTTATTTATGGGTATGGTTAATGAATATATTTTATGGTTTGGTTATGGTTGTGGTTTTGCTTATTGGTTAAGGTTTATGGTTTTGGTCTCAGGGTGTTAGGGTTCTGTGTTAGAGTGGGTGTTAGGATATGGGTTAGAATTGGGGTACAGGTAGGCTACGGGTAGAGCATGGGTTAGGGTAAGGTACAGGTTTAGGGTATGGGTTAGGCTAAGGTTAGGTCAGGGCTTAGGGTCAGGATCAGAGTTTAGGGTTAGGGTCCATGTCAGGATTAGCGTCAAGCTTGAGCGAGGCCATTGTTTTCTGCTCCTCCAGTGCTGGATTCTCATTGATAGATGAATGAAATGTCTGCTCTGGTCACCCACTGTTTCAAATTGAGCTCAGCCTTAGTCAAGGGTTCTTAGGGCCTCAGAGGTCATGCAGGGTTTCCCTCCACCCTCCCTCCTGGGAAGGGTGATGCAGGCCCCACTCTGTCTGGGCAGCCCCAGGTCCAGCATGGCCCTGACATGCAGGATACTAAGTAGACGTGATGTAAGACTTGGTGCATCAGTCTGCCAGGCCCCAGGTGCTGGCTTTTTTTCCCCTTAATTAATTAATTAATTAATTTTGGGCTGTGTTGGGTCTGCATTGCTGCCCGGAGGCTTTCTCTAGTTGCGGCGAGTGGAGGCTTCTCATTGCGGTGGCTTCCCTTGTTGCAGAGCACAGGCTCTAAGCGCGTGGGCTTCAGCAGTTGGGGCTCGCGGGTTCTAGAGCGCAGGCTCAGTAGTTGTGGTGCACGGGCTTAGTTGCTCCACAGCATGTGGGATCTTCCCGGACCAGGGCTCAAACCCGTGTCCCCTGCATTGGCAGGTGGATTCTTAACCACTGCGCCACCAGGGAAGTCTGGTGTTGCGTTCGTGAGGGCTGGTGGGGCCCTCTTGGGACTGGACGGATCCTTTGTTCCATCTGCACGGGTGTCCAAGCAGGTCTCAGAAGAGCCCTTGGCCTCTGAGCGTCCAGGCAGGCACCCACGTTCCTCCAGCTCAGGTTAGCCTTGGCCGCTCCAGCCCCCGTGGCCAATTACTGAGCTGATTGTGTCTTTACTCTTTAAAATGAAATCACTCTCTCCAGGTGGGCGAGAAGTTTACTTGTGAACTTGGTTAGGGTTAGGGGTTAGGGGTTAAGGGTTAGGGGTTAGGGTCAGGTTTAGGGCTAGGGCTAGGGCTAGGGCTAGGGGTTAGGGTTAGGCTTAGGGTTGGGTTAGGGTTAGGGGTTAGGGTTAGGGTTTAGGTTTAGGGTTAGGGTTAGTGTTGGGTTAGGGTTAGGGTTAAGGTAGGGTTAGGGTGTCCAGCCTTACGTCCCATTCAGCTGTGAGTGTAGATGTGGTCAGTCCAGTTGCCTCACAGCCCCTGATTGAATTTTGTAAGAATTCCTCTCTCTCTCACTGTCTTTCTCTTTTTATAATTAATTTTTATAATGGGGTGTAGCTGATTTGCAATGTTGTGTTTCTTGGTGCTGTACATCCACTTGAGTCACTTACAGAGAGCCATCAATAAATTCTTTTCTAGTTTCTAGTAGTCAGATATATGTTTTTTCTGTGAATAGAGTGTGCTGAGTCCAGTTCCTTGAACAATGAGTATGTCTTGGCGATTACAGTATTGGCGTATGGAACGGTATCTGTGCCAATTTCAACCTCCTGGTTTATGCATCACCGCACCACACTTTTCCCCTTAAGCAGCCATAAGTGTGTTTTGTAAATGTGTGATGGTGTTCTGTTTGTAATTCAGTTCACGGTTGGCGATTTTTAGATTCCCTTTATAAGTGATATCTTATGATAACTTTCTCTTGCTGTCTAACTTATTTCACTCTCAATGACCATACATAAGTCCCCCTGAGTTGCTGCAACTGGCCTCATTTCATTGATTTCAGGGCTGAGTAATATTCCGTTGTGGTTAAGTATCAAATTTTGTTTCACCATTTTTTCCTTCCAAGGACTATGAAGTTGTACCCAAGTCGAGGCTATTGTAAGCATAGCAGCAGTAAACGGGGTGCCTGCGTCCTGTGGATTTTTGGATTTTCCAACATATAGGCCCATGAGTGGAAGCACCCTATGCTTTGTAGCTCTGTTTTTTAGATGTTTTAGGAAACACAGCACACTTCTCCAGAGTGGCCGTCGGCAATTTACCTTCCCCCCTTCAGCGTAACGAGGCTCCCTTTTCTCCTCTCCTTGTCCTGCATATCTGGTTTTTACCCTTTGTGAGGATGGTCCTTTTTTCTGATTCGAAGTGATACCTCTTTGTAGTGTTGATTTGCATTGCCCGCTTCTTTGGTTGGGCAAAAAGGGCGTATGCGTTTTTCCTGAATATATTCTGGAAGTTAAATTTGAGAGACAGCTTTTCTTTTTAATTGATTAATTAATTAATTTATTTTTGGCTGTGTTGGGTCTTCGTTTCTGTGCGAAGGCTTTCTCTAGTTGTGGCAAGCGGGGGCCCCTCTTCATCGCGGTGCGCGGGCCTCTCACTATCGCGGCCTCTCTTGTTGCGCAGCACAGGCTCCAGATGCGCAGGCTCAGGAGTTGTGGCTCACGGGGCTAGTTGCTCCGCGGCATGTGGGATCTTCCCAGACCAGGGCTCGAACCCGTGTCCCCTGCATTAGCAGGCAGATTCTCAACCACTGCGCCACCAGGGAAGCCCCTTGAATAGTTTTGTATTTAAAGTTTGTCTGTGGGGACTTCCCTGGTGACGCAGTGGTTAAGAGCCTGCCTGCCAATGCAGGGGACACGGGCTCGAGCCCTGGTCCGGGAAGATCCCACATGCCGCAGAGCAACCAAGCCTGCGCGGCACAACTACTGAAGCCTGCACGCCTAGAGCCCGTGCTCGCCCACAAGAGAAGCCACCGCAATGAGAAGCCCGTGCACCGCAACGAAGAGTAGCCCCGCTCGACGCAACTAGAGAAAGCCCACATGCAGCAACGAAGACCAAACGCAGCCAAACATAAATTATAAACTAAAATAAAATTTGCCTCTGAATAACTTTGAGTGAATTTGGTATAAGTTGTAAAGTTTGCATCTACATTCACTTCCTTCCAAATGGTTTCCAATTAATTGTTCCTTAACTACTTTTAGAAAACTTTTGGGATAGAGACTCCATTTTCGTTTGAATTTCCAGTTTAATGGATTCAGCAGTCCTGTCAGTAGGGCACGCTGCCCCCAGTGACCTGTGAGGGAGGCGCGGCCTGCACTTCCTGCACTGACCACAGGGTGGCGCCGAGTTCGCCTCTCTGACCCACAGCGCATGCTCGTTCCATGGAACTCGATTGTGAGGGCAGCTGAGAGGAGTTGAGCCGCCTCAGGCGCGGGGGCGGGGGCGGGGGGCCTTCGGGTAGGACGCCCGGCTCAGCGTCTCTGCTGAGAGGAGCTCAGTCTCCGTCTCCTCAGGACTCGCTGGGGTTTCGGCTTCAGGACAAAGTGGGGCTGCCTCCACGCTGACTAGGGAACTAGGTTTCCTGAGGACCCAGGTGATGCCTGAGGAAAAGGTGAAGAGACGGTGAGGAAAAGTGGGGAGAAGCTTCCTGTGGGCGACTGACCGTTGAGGGGGTCCGTCTTCGTGTGAGCGAGGGAGGGCTTGGCGTGGAAAGCTGTGTGTTTGGTCAGGTTTGTGTGCAGGGTAGCCAGCGTGAGTTACGGGGCGTCCAGTTTTCCCAGCACCATTTATCGTGGGGCGTGTCGTGCTCCTTGGTGTGTCCTTGGTCCCTGTGTCATAAATTCACCGACCCCGTCCGTGTGGGTTGAATTCTGGTCTCTCTGTCCTGTTCCTCTGGTCCCTGTGCCCGTTTTGAGCCAGTTCCACACTGTTTTGGTGACTGTAGCTTCTCAGCAGAGTGTGACGTCAGGGAGGGAGATGCCTCCAGCCCGTTCTCTTTTTTCAGGGTTTCTTTGGCTATTTGGGGTCCTTTGTGGTTCCCCACAGATATTAGGAGGATTTGGTCTATTTTGGGGGAAAATACCATGGAATTTTGGGAGGGATTGCATTCACTGTGTCCACTGCTTTGGGTAGCATGGATATTTTAACAATATTAATTGTTCCATTCCATGAGAACAGGATATCTTTCCATTTATTGGTGTGTTTTGCAATGTCTTCATCAATGTCTTCAAGTTTTCAGTGTGCAGGTCTTTCACCTCCTTGGTTGACTTTATTCCCAGGTATTTTGTTCTTTTTGATGCAGTTGTAAATAGGGTTGCTTTCTTTCTCTTTCTGATGGTTCATTATTAGTGTTTAGAAAGGCAACTGATTTCTGTGTATTGATTTTGCAACTTTACTGAATTGATTTATTAGTTCTAATAGTGTTTTTGTGGAATGAAGTGGAAAATTGGAATTCAAAAATCCCACTGTTTCTACCATATCCAGGTCGTCCACAACACGGAGGACAGCGGCTCCTAATATAACCTTCCCACAGTGCCTCTAAATGACATGTGGACTTTGGGTGAACTGGATCTGGGTAAGGCTTGGCTTCTATATGGAAGTTTGATGTTTTCTCTGCTTTTCTGGCATGCTGTTGACATACATGATGTTTTGAAAAGTAATTGACTTTCCAGTAATTTCAAACATACAACTTTACATACATAAAAACAAGTCTTGTACCTTGATTAAATATACTCCTAAATATTGATGTTGACATTCTTAAAAATGGAATTGTTCTCATAAATTCTTTTTCAGATTATTTTTTGCCAGCGTATGCATATAAGATAGATTTTCATGAATTGATATTTTGTTCTGTAACTTTGCTTATTAATGAGTTGATTAGCTCAAATAATTTCTTTGCTGATTATAGGTAGTTTTATATATAAGATGATGTGACCTATGTTCTGTGAAGAGACCCGGTTTTAATTTTTCCATTCACCCATGGATGCCTTTTATTTCTTTCCTCAAGATTCTGGGTAGAACTTCCAGTACACTACTGAGTAACGGTGATGAAGGTCAGCTTCCTGGCCCTGTTCCTGATTTCAGGAGTAAATCTTTCAGTCTTTAACGTTGAGCATGATGTTTGCTGTGGCTTTTTGTACTACTCTTTTCCATATTGAACAACTTTCCTTTTACTCCTGCTTTCTTGAGTGTTTTTCATGAAATAACACTGGATTTTCATTGTAGATTTTTTGCATTAATTGATATGATTATGTGTTTTTACTTCACACCATTATTGTGGTTGAATACATTGCTTACTTTTCATATGTTGAGCAACCTGAAATTCCTGGTGTAGAGATACTTGCTTATGGCATTATCCATTTAAAGTTCTGTTGGTTTCATGTTGCTATTATTGTGTGATAGATTTTTACATTCCTATTTATAAGTTGTACTGGGGTAGTTTTCTTGTTTTTTTCCTTTATTTTTAAAATCTTTTTTAAAATAGTGGTTTTATTTCATTTTAGTTATTTATTTATTTTGGCCACGTCCCATGGCTTGTGGGATTTAGTTCCCCAGTCAGGGATCGAACCCGAGCCCTTGGCAGTGAAAGCACAGAGTCCTAACCACTGGGCCACCAGAGAATTCCCCAGTTTTCTTTTTCAAGATGTAGTTGTATAATCTGATTAGACTTGGCTTGGTGTAAGTGGTTTGGAGGGTTAGCATTAGGGCTGGGGCTGGTGTGAGGGTTGGGGCTGTGTATGGTTTATGGTTGCTGTTATGGTTTAAGTTTTATGGTTAATGAGTTATTTATGGGTATGGTTAATGAATATATTTTATGGTTTGGTTATGGTTGTGGTTTTGCTTATTGGTTAAGGTTTATGGTTTTGGTCTCAGGGTGTTAGGGTTCTGTGTTAGAGTGGGTGTTAGGGTATGGGTTAGAATTGGGGTACAGGTAGGCTACGGGTAGAGCATGGGTTAGGGTAAGGTACAGGTTTAGGGTATGGGTTAGGCTAAGGTTAGGTCAGGGCTTAGGGTCAGGATCAGAGTTTAGGGTTAGGGTCCATGTCAGGATTAGCGTCAAGCTTGAGCGAGGCCATTGTTTTCTGCTCCTCCAGTGCTGGATTCTCATTGATAGATGAATGAAATGTCTGCTCTGGTCACCCACTGTTTCAAATTGAGCTCAGCCTTAGTCAAGGGTTCTTAGGGCCTCAGAGGTCATGCAGGGTTTCCCTCCACCCTCCCTCCTGGGAAGGGTGATGCAGGCCCCACTCTGTCTGGGCAGCCCCAGGTCCAGCATGGCCCTGACATGCAGGATACTAAGTAGACGTGATGTAAGACTTGGTGCATCAGTCTGCCAGCCCCCAGGTGCTGGCTTTTTTTTCCCCTTAATTAATTAATTAATTAATTTTGGGCTGTGTTGGGTCTGCATTGCTGCCCGGAGGCTTTCTCTAGTTGCGGCGAGTGGAGGCTTCTCATTGCGGTGGCTTCCCTTGTTGCAGAGCACAGGCTCTAAGCGCGTGGGCTTCAGCAGTTGGGGCTCGCGGGTTCTAGAGCGCAGGCTCAGTAGTTGTGGTGCACGGGCTTAGTTGCTCCACAGCATGTGGGATCTTCCCGGACCAGGGCTCAAACCCGTGTCCCCTGCATTGGCAGGTGGATTCTTAACCACTGCGCCACCAGGGAAGTCTGGTGTTGCGTTCGTGAGGGCTGGTGGGGCCCTCTTGGGACTGGACGGATCCTTTGTTCCATCTGCACGGGTGTCCAAGCAGGTCTCAGAAGAGCCCTTGGCCTCTGAGCGTCCAGGCAGGCACCCACGTTCCTCCAGCTCAGGTTAGCCTTGGCCGCTCCAGCCCCCGTGGCCAATTACTGAGCTGATTGTGTCTTTACTCTTTAAAATGAAATCACTCTCTCCAGGTGGGCGAGAAGTTTACTTGTGAACTTGGTTAGGGTTAGGGGTTAGGGGTTAAGGGTTAGGGGTTAGGGTCAGGGTTAGGGCTAGGGCTAGGGCTAGGGGTTAGGGTTAGGCTTAGGGTTGGGTTAGGGTTAGGGGTTAGGGTTAGGGTTTAGGTTTAGGGTTAGGGTTAGTGTTGGGTTAGGGTTAGGGTTAAGGTAGGGTTAGGGTGTCCAGCCTTACGTCCCATTCAGCTGTGAGTGTAGATGTGGTCAGTCCAGTTGCCTCACAGCCCCTGATTGAATTTTGTAAGAATTCCTCTCTCTCTCACTGTCTTTCTCTTTTTATAATTAATTTTTATAATGGGGTGTAGCTGATTTGCAATGTTGTGTTTCTTGGTGCTGTACATCCACTTGAGTCACTTACAGAGAGCCATCAATAAATTCTTTTCTAGTTTCTAGTAGTCAGATATATGTTTTTTCTGTGAATAGAGTGTGCTGAGTCCAGTTCCTTGAACAATGAGTATGTCTTGGCGATTACAGTATTGGCGTATGGAACGGTATCTGTGCCAATTTCAACCTCCTGGTTTATGCATCACCGCACCACACTTTTCCCCTTAAGCAGCCATAAGTGTGTTTTGTAAATGTGTGATGGTGTTCTGTTTGTAATTCAGTTCACGGTTGGCGATTTTTAGATTCCCTTTATAAGTGATATCTTATGATAACTTTCTCTTGCTGTCTAACTTATTTCACTCTCAATGACCATACATAAGTCCCCCTGAGTTGCTGCAACTGGCCTCATTTCATTGATTTCAGGGCTGAGTAATATTCCGTTGTGGTTAAGTATCAAATTTTGTTTCACCATTTTTTCCTTCCAAGGACTATGAAGTTGTACCCAAGTCGAGGCTATTGTAAGCATAGCAGCAGTAAACGGGGTGCCTGCGTCCTGTGGATTTTTGGATTTTCCAACATATAGGCCCATGAGTGGAAGCGCCCTATGCTTTGTAGCTCTGTTTTTTAGATGTTTTAGGAAACACAGCACACTTCTCCAGAGTGGCCGTCGGCAATTTACCTTCCCCCCTTCAGCGTAACGAGGCTCCCTTTTCTCCTCTCCTTGTCCTGCATATCTGGTTTTTACCCTTTGTGAGGATGGTCCTTTTTTCTGATTCGAAGTGATACCTCTTTGTAGTGTTGATTTGCATTGCCCGCTTCTTTGGTTGGGCAAAAAGGGCGTATGCGTTTTTCCTGAATATATTCTGGAAGTTAAATTTGAGAGACAGCTTTTCTTTTTAATTGATTAATTAATTAATTTATTTTTGGCTGTGTTGGGTCTTCGTTTCTGTGCGAAGGCTTTCTCTAGTTGTGGCAAGCGGGGGCCCCTCTTCATCGCGGTGCGCGGGCCTCTCACTATCGCGGCCTCTCTTGTTGCGCAGCACAGGCTCCAGATGCGCAGGCTCAGGAGTTGTGGCTCACGGGGCTAGTTGCTCCGCGGCATGTGGGATCTTCCCAGACCAGGGCTCGAACCCGTGTCCCCTGCATTAGCAGGCAGATTCTCAACCACTGCGCCACCAGGGAAGCCCCTTGAATAGTTTTGTATTTAAAGTTTGTCTGTGGGGACTTCCCTGGTGACGCAGTGGTTAAGAGCCTGCCTGCCAATGCAGGGGACACGGGCTCGAGCCCTGGTCCGGGAAGATCCCACATGCCGCAGAGCAACCAAGCCTGCACGGCACAACTACTGAAGCCTGCACGCCTAGAGCCCGTGCTCGCCCACAAGAGAAGCCACCGCAATGAGAAGCCCGTGCACCGCAACGAAGAGTAGCCCCGCTCGACGCAACTAGAGAAAGCCCACATGCAGCAACGAAGACCAAACGCAGCCAAACATAAATTATAAACTAAAATAAAATTTGCCTCTGAATAACTTTGAGTGAATTTGGTATAAGTTGTAAAGTTTGCATCTACATTCACTTCCTTCCAAATGGTTTCCAATTAATTGTTCCTTAACTACTTTTAGAAAACTTTTGGGATAGAGACTCCATTTTCGTTTGAATTTCCAGTTTAATGGATTCAGCAGTCCTGTCAGTAGGGCACGCTGCCCCCAGTGACCTGTGAGGGAGGCGCGGCCTGCACTTCCTGCACTGACCACAGGGTGGCGCCGAGTTCGCCTCTCTGACCCACAGCGCATGCTCGTTCCATGGAACTCGATTGTGAGGGCAGCTGAGAGGAGTTGAGCCGCCTCAGGCGCGGGGGCGGGGGCGGGGGGCCTTCGGGTAGGACGCCCGGCTCAGCGTCTCTGCTGAGAGGAGCTCAGTCTCCGTCTCCTCAGGACTCGCTGGGGTTTCGGCTTCAGGACAAAGTGGGGCTGCCTCCACGCTGACTAGGGAACTAGGTTTCCTGAGGACCCAGGTGATGCCTGAGGAAAAGGTGAAGAGACGGTGAGGAAAAGTGGGGAGAAGCTTCCTGTGGGCGACTGACCGTTGAGGGGGTCCGTCTTCATGTGAGCGAGGGAGGGCTTGGCGTGGAAAGCTGTGTGTTTGGTCAGGTTTGTGTGCAGGGTAGCCAGCGTGAGTTACGGGGCGTCCAGTTTTCCCAGCACCATTTATCGTGGGGAGTGTCGTGCTCCTTGGTGTGTCCTTGGTCCCTGTGTCATAAATTCACCGACCCCGTCCGTGTGGGTTGAATTCTGGTCTCTCTGTCCTGTTCCTCTGGTCCCTGTGCCCGTTTTGAGCCAGTTCCACACTGTTTTGGTGACTGTAGCTTCTCAGCAGAGTGTGACGTCAGGGAGGGAGATGCCTCCAGCCCGTTCTCTTTTTTCAGGGTTTCTTTGGCTATTTGGGGTCCTTTGTGGTTCCCCACAGATATTAGGAGGATTTGGTCTATTTTGGGGGAAAATACCATGGAATTTTGGGAGGGATTGCATTCACTGTGTCCACTGCTTTGGGTAGCATGGATATTTTAACAATATTAATTGTTCCATTCCATGAGAACAGGATATCTTTCCATTTATTGGTGTGTTTTGCAATGTCTTCATCAATGTCTTCAAGTTTTCAGTGTGCAGGTCTTTCACCTCCTTGGTTGACTTTATTCCCAGGTATTTTGTTCTTTTTGATGCAGTTGTAAATAGGGTTGCTTTCTTTCTCTTTCTGATGGTTCATTATTAGTGTTTAGAAAGGCAACTGATTTCTGTGTATTGATTTTGCAACTTTACTGAATTGATTTATTAGTTCTAATAGTGTTTTTGTGGAATGAAGTGGAAAATTGGAATTCAAAAATCCCACTGTTTCTACCATATCCAGGTCGTCCACAACACGGAGGACAGCGGCTCCTAATATAACCTTCCCACAGTGCCTCTAAATGACATGTGGACTTTGGGTGAACTGGATCTGGGTAAGGCTTGGCTTCTATATGGAAGTTTGATGTTTTCTCTGCTTTTCTGGCATGCTGTTGACATACATGATGTTTTGAAAAGTAATTGACTTTCCAGTAATTTCAAACATACAACTTTACATACATAAAAACAAGTCTTGTACCTTGATTAAATATACTCCTAAATATTGATGTTGACATTCTTAAAAATGGAATTGTTCTCATAAATTCTTTTTCAGATTATTTTTTGCCAGCGTATGCATATAAGATAGATTTTCATGAATTGATATTTTGTTCTGTAACTTTGCTTATTAATGAGTTGATTAGCTCAAATAATTTCTTTGCTGATTATAGGTAGTTTTATATATAAGATGATGTGACCTATGTTCTGTGAAGAGACCCGGTTTTAATTTTTCCATTCACCCATGGATGCCTTTTATTTCTTTCCTCAAGATTCTGGGTAGAACTTCCAGTACACTACTGAGTAACGGTGATGAAGGTCAGCTTCCTGGCCCTGTTCCTGATTTCAGGAGTAAATCTTTCAGTCTTTAACGTTGAGCATGATGTTTGCTGTGGCTTTTTGTACTACTCTTTTCCATATGGAACAACTTTCCTTTTACTCCTGCTTTCTTGAGTGTTTTTCATGAAATAACACTGGATTTTCATTGTAGATTTTTTGCATTAATTGATATGATTATGTGTTTTTACTTCACACCATTATTGTGGTTGAATACATTGCTTACTTTTCATATGTTGAGCAACCTGAAATTCCTGGTGTAGAGATACTTGCTTATGGCATTATCCATTTAAAGTTCTGTTGGTTTCATGTTGCTATTATTGTGTGATAGATTTTTACATTCCTATTTATAAGTTGTACTGGGGTAGTTTTCTTGTTTTTTTCCTTTATTTTTAAAATCTTTTTTAGGGATAGCATCAGGGTGTTAGTTAGGGAAAGAGTCAGGCCATTATTATAGTGTCAGTGCCTTAGGTAGAGAGAGCATCAGGGCCTTACTTAAGGACAGCGTCAGAGACATACTTAGGGACATATTCAGGGCCTTAGTTTTGAACAGGATCAGGGCATTATTGAGAGATACATGAGGCTATTAGGGGCAGCATCAGGGTGTTAGGGAAAGAGTCGGCCGTTATTATAGACAGTGTCAGTGCCTCAGGTAGAGACGTCATCACAGCCTTAGTTAGGAAGAGGGTCAGGGCCTTGGTTAGGGACAGGGTCAGGCCAACAGTGAGGGACATGTAAGGCTGTTAGGGACATTGTCAAGGCCTTAGATTGGGTCAGCATCAGGGCTGTAGTGTCGACCAGTGTCAGGGCATTAATGAGGGTCAAAATTAGGGTGTTAGTTAGGGAAAGAGTCAGGTCATTAGTTACAGACAGTTTTAGGGCCTCAGGTAGAATCGGCATCAAGGCCTTAGTTAGGAAGAGCATCAGGGCCTCAGGTTCAGCATCAGGACATTAGTTAGGGCCAGCAACAGGGCCTTAGGGACAGTGTTGTTAGGCCCTCAGAGATAACGTGAGGGCCTTAGTAAGAGACAGTTTAGGCCGTTAGTTAGGGACACTTCAGAGACTTTCTTAGGGATATATTCAGGGCCTTAGTAATAGAATCAGGGTGTTATTTTGTCACCGCTTAGGCACTAAGGGGCAGCATCAAAGCCTAAGTTAGGAAGGGTGTCAGCATCTTGGGGATAGTGTTAGGGACTTTGTAAGTTATAGCTTAGGCCATTAGCTAGGGACAGTGTCGGGCTTATTAAGGGCAGTGTCAGAGACTTAATGAGGGACATCTTCAGGGGCTTAGTTATGGACAGGATCAGGTCCATACTTGGGACCAGTGTCAGGCCGTTATTTAGGGGCAGTGTCAGGGCCTTCTGTAGAGACAGCGTCAAGGCCCTTAGGAAGAGGGTCAGTGCCTTAGGACAGGGTCAGAGACGTACTTAGGCACATCTTCAGGGCCTTAGTAATGGACAGGATCAGGACCACAGTGAGGGACATCTAAGTCTATTAGGGACATCGTCAGGGCCTTAGATAGGTTCAGCATCAGGGCCGTAGTTAGGACCAGTGTCAGGGTGTTATTTAGGGGCAAAATTAGGATGTTAGTTAAGGAAAAAGTCAGGAAATCAGTTACAGACAGTGTCAGCTTCTCAGGTAGAGACTTCAGGGTCTTAGTGAGAGCATCAACATCTCAGGTAGGAACTGCATCAGGCCATTACTTAAAGACAGTGTCAAGGCCTTAATTAGGGATAGTGTCAGGGCCTCAGAGAAAACTTGAGGACCTTAGTAAGAGACACTTCAGGCTGTTCATTAGGGACATCATCAGGGCGTTAGTTATGGACAGGGTCAGGATATTAGTGAAAGACAGCTCAGGCAATTAGGCACACCGTCAGGGCCTTGGTTAGGGGCAGCGTCAGGGAGTAGTTGGGGAAAGAGTGAGGCCGTTAGGTAAAGACAGACTCAGGGCCTTAGTTAGAGACAGTGTCAAGTTCTTTGTTAGGGACACTGTCATGGCCTCAGTTAAAGATAACTTGAGGGTCTTAGTTAGAGATAGTGTCAGGGACTTAGTTATGGACATCTTTAGGGCCTCAGAGGTAATTTGAGGGCCTTAGTAAGAGACATTTTGGGTCATTAGTGACATTGTCTGGACCTTAGTGCCGTCTTCAGTACATCATTTATGGGCCGCATCAGGGCATTAATGAGGGACAGCTCATGTTATTAGGGACCGTGTCAGGGCCTTAGTTAGGGACTGTGTCAGGGCCTTTGTTAGGGAAAGAATGAGGCCATTAGTTAAAGACAGACTCAGAGCCTTAGATAGAGACAGCCTCAATCCTTAGTGAGGGAGAGTGTCAGGGCCTCAGTTAAAGATAAGTTGAGGGCCTTTGTTAAGGACAGCCTCCAGGCCTCAGTTAGGGATAGGGTCATGGCCTCGGGACTAATTTCAGGGCCTTAGTTAGGGACAGCATCAGGGATTTAGTTAGCATAAGAGGCAAGACATTAGCTAGGGACAAGGTGAAGTTAAGGTCTAGGGATAGTGTCAGGAAATGAGCTAGGGATAGTGTCAAGACCTTAGTTACTGAGAGTATCAGGGCCTTATTTAGAACCAGTGTCAGGGCTTCAGGTAGGGCCAGCATCAGAGGCTGACTTAGGGAGAGTGACAAGTACTGAGTGAGGCCTAGCATCAGGGCCTTAGCTGGGGACCCTGTCAGGTCATGACTAAGTAGCAGCATCAGGGCCTTGGCTGAATAAGCATTAGGGTATCTTTAGACATGATCAGGGCCTGAGTTAGTCACAGTGTCAAGGCCTCAATTAGGGATAGTTTGAGGGCCTGAGTTAGGGACAGCGACAGGGCTTTCTTAGGGACGGTGTCAGGACCTTGGTTAGAGATGGGTCAGGATATTAGCTCAGGATAGTGTCAGGGTTTTAGTTATTGCCGGCAGCAGGGCCTATATTAGAGATAGATTCCGAGCCTTAGTTAGGGACAGTGTCAGGGCCTTAGTTAGGACTAGTCAGGGCCTTAGTTATCGAGAGCATTAGGGTTTCAGTTAGGATAAGAAGCAGGACATTAGCTCCAGACACAGTCAGGTTCAAGGCCAGGGAAAGTGTCAGGAAATGAGCTAGGGATAGCGTGAAGGCCTTAGTTATTGAGAACATCAGGGCCTTAGTTAGGACCAGCGTCAGGGCCTTAATCAGGACCAGTGTCGGGGCTTCACGAACGGACAGTGTCAGAGCCTAACTAAGGTACAGCAACAGGGCTTAAGTGAGGCCTATCTTTAGGGCCTGAGTTAGGGACAGTGTCAGGGCATGACTTAGGAGCAGTATAAGGGCCTCTGTAGGATCAGCATTAGGGTATTCGTTAAAGACATCAGGGCCTCTGTTAGGGACAGCCTCAGGGCCTCACTTAGGGACAGCCTCAGGGCTTACTTTGGGACAGTTTCAGGACCTTGGTAAGACATCAGTCAGGATATTAGCTCAGGATAATGTCAGGACTTTAGATATTGACGGCAGCAGGGCCTTAGTTAGAGACAGCGCCAGGGCCTGAGTTAGGACTAACGTCAGAGCCTTTGTTAGGTACAGTGTCAGAGACTGAGTGAGGAGTAGTGTCAGGACCTTAGGGACAGTGTCAGGGACTGAGTTAGGTGTAGTGTCAGGGCCTTAGTTACGGACAGCGTCAGGGATTTAGTTAGTATAGGAGGCTCGACATTACCTAAAGACAAGATTAGGTTAAGGTCTAGGGATAGTGTCAGGACATGACCTAGGGATAGTGTCAAGAGCTTAGTTACTTAGGGCATCAGGGCCTAATTTAGGACCAATGTCAGGGCTTCAGGTAGGGATAGCGTCAGAGCCTGACGTAGGGAGAGCGACAGGGCCTGAGTGAGGCCTAGCATCAGGACCTTACCTAGGGACAGTGTCAGGGCATGACTTAGGAGCAGCATAAGGGCCTCTGTAGGATCAGCATTCGGGTCTTCGTTAAAGACATTCTCAGGGCCTCTTTTAGGGACAGCCTCAGGGCCTCACTTAGGGACAGCGTCAGGGCTTACTTTGGGACAGTTTCAGGACCTTAGTAAGACATGGGTGAGGATATTAGCTCAGGATAATGTCAGGACTTTAGATATTGACGGCAGCAGGGCCTTAGTTAGAGACAGTGTCAGGGCCTGCGTTAGGACTAGCATCAGAGCCTCTGTTAGGTACCGTGTCAGGGCCTGAGTTAGGAATAGTGTTAAGGCATTAGTTAGGGACAGTTCTGGGCCAGATTTAGGATGAGCATCTAGGCCTTAGTTAGGGACAGTGTCACGGCCTTGGGACTAAATTCAGGGCCTGAGTTAGGCACAGCATAAGGGCTTCAGTTAGCATAAGAGACAGGACATTTGCTAGGGACAGGGTTAGGGTAAAGTCCAGGGATCGTGTTAGGAAATGACCTAGGGATAGTGTCAAGACCTTAGTCACTGAGAGTATCAGGGCCTTATTTAGAACCAGTATCATGGCTTCAGGTAGGGACAGCGTCAGTGCCTGACTCTGGGAGAGCGACAGGGCCTGAGTGAGGTCTAGCGTCAGGCCCTTAGCTGGGGACACTCTCAGGGCATGACTTAGGAGCAGCATCACGGCCTTTGTTGCATCAGCATTAGGGTCTTAGTTAAAGACATGATCAGGGCCTGAGTTAGTCACAGTGTCAAGGCCTCAGTTAGGCATAGCTTCAGGGACTGAGTTACGGACAGCCTCAGGTCTTCACTTAGAGACAGCAACAGGGCTTTCTTAGGGACGGTGTCAGGACCTACTCCAAGGGGTTATTTGGGGGAACCAGAAAAATAGCATTTGGGATGTTGCAACACCTCAGCCAGCATGTGGTAACTCCCCTGGCAGGCACTCTGAGGTCCTTTTAGCCCTGTACATTTGGGGGAACCTTGGTTCCCATTTGGGTGACTTTTCATTCCAGGAAATCTCATTTGGAAGGTGCACCACTTGGACAGAGGTCACAGGCTAAGTTGAGACTTGGAAGCTGATTTGAGTCTTGTGCTGTTTGGTTTTTGGTTTCTGTTTGGTTTCTGGTTCCTTTGGTTTGAGGCTTCCATTGGTGGTTAGGATTTTGTTTTGTTCTTAGCCCGCATTTGAGTGTTCTATGGTTCAGACATAAGAAGTGCTTCTTCTTCAGTTCCATCTGATAGCCAATGGGCAAAATCCTGGCAGACTGGTCAACCTATAGTTGTAAACCTAAGACTAAGAAAAGAATGAAATTCTATTGTAATTTTGTCTGGCCAGTGTATGGATACATTCTTGAAAAATGTGGAAAGGTGGTCTTTGAATGGTAGCCTAAATGACTATACTATCCTTCAGCTAGTTATTTTGTCACAGGAAGAGAAAGACAGAAGAAGTTCTGTATGTTCAAGCATTTATGAAGCTACGTAATAAAGAAAGTGAGCAGCTAGGTAACAGGCTGATGGTACAAAGAGAAAAGAAAGTCACTTTGTACTAGAGCTGGTTGTGTCTGAATGCAGAAAAAAATAAGGGGCAACATAAGATGGATACAGAAGTGATGGACATTTGTGAAAAGGGAACACTGAGGAAAGAGTTGTGCATGACCAGGATTTTCTAAGATGGATTTTGTTGGAAGTGGGTTAGGGCAAGCCTGGATTTGGTTTCTCCCTCCAAAGTTTTCTTGGAATGCTGCTTTTGATTGTGGACAGCTTGTGAGTTTCTTTGCCTGTGTCTGTGATCTGTATTTTTGTTTGAAATCTCTTTACTTTGGTTCAGTGAATGAGTGTTGTTTGGCCAATTCTAACAGTTCTTCTGATCTCCAGCTAACTTGGAGATGCTTTAGAAGGCCCTTGAGCCATCTCAGAGAGAAATGTTTGATTAGTATGTTAAATTACATGGAATTCCTAAAAATCTAGTATGTCCTGGTAAAATTTGATCAGTCATAATTCTAGTTATTTTTAAATGTTGTATGTCACAGCAATAATGGTTTCTTTTGTCATTTACATTGTGATCAAATGTTTAACCATGACGTTTTAAGTCTTTATGTGATTTATAGATAGTTACTGTTGTGCTCTAACACTTTGCAAAACTGCTCCATCTTCAAGAAGATCTATGTGAAGGACCTTTTGGCAAGCACAGGTCTCTGATAAATTTCATATCATAATGCCAAACTGGGTAAGAAATGAAAAATCTTAATGGAGAATCGGATGGCTTCATAAAAAGTTAACAAAAGGATTGGTTACTGAGTGAACTGGTGAATATGGTTATAATGTTTTTGTTTTTTTGTTACTGTCTTTGATCTGTGTTTCCCAGACACAGGGAAGTCCTTCACCTGAAGCTACTTAGGACTTGGAGCAATTGGGTAAATGACAACTCTGTACTGAAGTGTGTATTTGTGGAAGTTACTGTGTTGGCTTCATTTTGCCCTGATGTTTAAGAGGAAAGGAAAATTACCTAGTGAAGTTATCAGAATGTAATTACTCATGATGTATCACTGTTTGCTTTACGTCTACTGCTAAAAGCACATGTACAATGCTTGTGTGACAATTGGGTATGAATAATAAAATGTATGGCCTATATAAAGCGTTTTCTCATTAACATACCTCTGAGCATGTTCA